>NC_136484.1:187348017-187580517 GCF_053919585.1 Euprymna scolopes | reverse complement strand
AAAAAATTATTTAAGGAGAGAGGATGGCCAGTATCTGCAAATTCAGGAAAAAGCAAGAAAGTAAGTAAGTAAATGCATATAGTAAAATATAAGTATATATACATACAAGATATAAAAGTGTGGTTAGATTGATATATTAGATAGATAGGGATATTTAAAGACTGAAGCAGAAATTGCAGATAAAAAACCGGTCAAACAAAGAAGAAATAAAGAATTAAAATAATTGATTATTAAATTGCAAAGTATTAAGAAAGTATGAAGAAAAAACGATAAAGTTAAAGAAAAAATTATATATCTATCTAAAAGGTAAAAGTAATAACTATGTAATTTAAAAATTGTCATAATTAAATTTGGACTTATGTTTACAGAAAGAAGTCAGTTCATTTTTAGAATTTATTATATTGTTACTTTGAGGGGAAGTAATTACAGTTATAGCTTCGGTTGTGCAGAGGCGACATGGCTTAGAGCCTGGAATATAAGACTTAACTTATGATGGTCCATTTGATTGAGAAGGGGTATTATTAAAGTTAAGTTTTTAATTAAAGTGGTTAGAGAAGTTCCTCGGTTATTATTAGAATTATGGTTGTTAAAAGAAGAAATGTGTATTCTTTTCTTAATTAATGTTTAAGTAGCGCCGATATATGTATGTACTTTATTAAAAGCTCGAGGTCTGATATTAATAGTAATTTGCTGATTAAAAGGTTTTAATTTCGTTTGCTGGTTAAAAGGTTTGAATTTTGTTCATCGTGTTCAACAAATGGTGGGACAATGATTGTATGAGGACTATTTTGGAGGGGATAATGAGTGTTGTCAGGAGAAATATTATTACTCTCATTATTATTATTATTATTATTATTATTATTATTATTATTGTTGCTAGTTGTATGATTGTAGATGGAGAGACTACTCGAGTGGTGTATTTGATTAGTAACTATATCAGATGGAGGATGTGAAGAGAGATAACTTTTAGACGAAATATGAGTGTCTGTTATGGAAGGATTGTTTGAGAGCTCAGTAATTGTGCATGAATATATTACATCTTTATGGATGTAATCATTATTGAGTAGGCAAAGATGTCTGTTATTACAATTACAGTTAGTTTTGGGTTTAATTTGGAAAGGCATTTTTGGGGCTGATTTAATTTTTTTGTTATTAGATGTTACAATTCTTTGTGCTAAATTAGGCATTGTTGAATACGAAATCCTGATTGAATTTTTATTGAAAATAGAACTATATCTGTGTGGGTATTTGAAAGAGTTTTGTTTATATATATATATATATATATATATATATATATATATATATATATATATATATAATTTAAAGGAGATTAGAATAATAGTCTAAAGAGCTAAGTGTATTTTAATGTAACAGTGAAATTACTAGTTTAATTAAAATACAGGAAATGCTCGTTGTAATTTAGATATATAATAAGCTCAATAGTTAAATGTCCTAGAGCTAATTCAATATTAAGTAAAGTGATTTTCAATTTAAAAATTAAAATTTTTTTTTTTAATTTAAAAATCAAATTTTAATTAAATTAAAAATCAGTTTCATAAGAAGGAACAACAACAAAGTCAAGACTTTGTTGTTGTTCCTTCTTATGAAACTTATTTTTAATATAATTAAAATTTGATTTTTAAATTAAAATTTTTTTTTAATTTTTAAATTGAAAATCACTTTACTTAATATATATATATATATAGATGATGATGATGATGATGATGACAGATTATTTTTTAAAATGAATAAACAAATATATTCGATGAAGACCGAATGCTTTCTAAAAGGCTCAAAATGGTTTAAGTAAAAAGTTTTGTCACAATAATTACGCTGTTGCAGATGACAACGTTGATGACGATGGTGATGCGCCAAACTTATTATTTTAAAAAATATATCCGATGAAAACAGAATTCACAAGGCTTGCATTGCAAACGACTTGAAATCAAAATAGCTTGATGCTGAGATAAATCACAGAATTGCCAAAGCCAGTTCTAATTTTTGCAAACTGGAGAAACGTGTGTGGTCAGATCGGTGAATTACATCAAAAACAAAGCAGAGTGTTTACGAAGCGTGCGTTATCACTACGCTCCTATATAGGTCAAAAGAGTTGGACCTATATAGAAGGCATATCAATTTATTGGAAAGTTTTCGCCAATTTTTATTTGGAGAATACTTAATATTACCTGGAGAACTCAAAGGTCTGACACTGTAGTTCTTTAACCATCAAATAGTACTGGTACAGAAATGTTAAATGATTCAAACTCAGATGCGCTGGACTTGTTAAGGATAGAGGACAAAATATTTCCTGAACAACTGTTTTATGATGAGATAGAAAGGGATAAGAGAACACACTAAAAACCAAGAAAAATTACTTGAAAATACTTTAGATGGAAGTGCATAACAATCAAAGACAGAAACGATGGTATATAGTGGGTCATATTTAAGATGACGCGGATTTCCTATTAAGATCATACATATAATGGATATAGCGATAGCGATGATGAGGGAGAGGATATTTATACCGTTGTGGAATGTTTGGGACTTCATATAGATAAGGAATGGAGATGTATACAAGTTCTTAACACAGAGGAGGGGAATTACATAATCTTGTATGGGGTACACAATGTTCATTACAAGATGATAAACACATGCCTTTTTTATGGTTGAAAGATGACACAGGACAACAGTTACAAAAACACAATGATGATTCTTTATTCGTTGGACCGGTCGAATGCTGATGACGTCAGGAATTCAAATTTGAGATCTACATCGTTTGATGGTCTTCCTTTCGCTACCAAAGTACTGACTCCAATTATACCCAGCTCAACTGCTCTCGACTCTACTCTTCTGTTGACTCCTCTGAATCCCCCTTCGTCTATGACCAATTCACGTAGCTATGTATTTTTTCCAAACACAATTTTTACCACAAAATAATTCTCAACATATAATTCCAACTATTTTTAACAATATATTTTTAATTTGTATTGTTCATTCTTTAGCTGCCAATTTTAATATTCAGTTTTCTAAAAGAATGAAGAATCAAGTCTTTATACGATATAAACAATATCTAACTATTCTAATAGAATTTAAGAATAGACTAAATTCTAAAATTCCAATTCTTAACCTTGCTGACAAGGTGCGAGTCTCGGCTTATCTTGATCTCATTTTCACCTATCTAATACTTGTCTTATTTACATGGAAAGGGGACAGCCTTTCCTTATAACAACGACAGTCTAATGAGAAGGCTTTTGCAGCACGTCCAACAACGCCAAGTTGTCATATTTGTAGTCTAATCTCCAAATCTAAAACTGGCCTGACACGATATTCGAGAATTCATTATTATCATGCAATCAACTTTAAAGTAGAAAAGTGTTTATGTTAGGCACCGCCAAAACTGGGGGGGCAGGTCAGTACTTTTTGACGGACCGTCTTTTTAAAAATCTACCAAAAATCAGGTAATTATCCGATCAATACGAAATTTTCAGCGATTATTAGGAGAAGAATGCACTTTATAACAGTGTACTTATTTTTCATAAACGATATTTATATATATATTTTTTTTTGCTTACAAAACCCCCCCTTGTTTTGAAGTGGGAACAAATATGCTTAAAATAATCATCTGAAACTGAATAAAACATATTGTGTTGTTTTAAGGGACAGAATTATAAATTAAAAAAAAAAAAAAAAAAAAATTCGTTTGCATACCTTATTTTGACGTCTGAATATCAGAACTTCGATTGTGTTTAATTATCCCGCTTTTGAGTTTTGAAGTGTGAAATTCGGTGAATATGTTAAGTAAAATAATTAATTTAAGTTAAGCAAAACAAAAAAAAAAATTTTTAATATTTATACGAAAAAAGCCATTTCAAAATTTTTGATAAATAAATTAACAATTTTTTATTAGCGAGCCGAATAATGCATGACCATTATTAAACAGGGCATGCTTTGAATAATCGATACCAAAAAAAAAATTCGATAAATATTGTGCCCTTTGTGTTAAAAATAGCATCATTTTTATCGATCTCGTTTGAAAACGTTTGCCGCCTTTCGACTACGGTGGACCAAACGCGCTGAAATAATTTTTTTTTATTCTGCTTTAAATTGCCCCCCCCCATTTTGGGGAGCCTGGCCCCCACACACATACACATTAAAAACCAAACTCATACAAATGGTCACCCATCTGGTACTGGCCAGCCTCAGCTTAATAATACATTGAAATTTTCGTCACTGAAAAATAAGTTTTTTTGGCCTGTTTGGTCTTCCATAGTTTTCTTCCCATCAAAAGAAAACGTAAACAGAGTCGATTTGAACTCTACGACGATGCGAAATATCTGGTTAGCTATATGAATAAGTGGAATTATTTGAAATTCAGGTACTTATATTATAATATTTTTGCATATTCTCTTAGAAAATCATCCTAAATCTTAGTTAGACAATAAATAAATTAATTAATTATTTCAAAAACCCTTTTTTTTAATATTTAAGTACGTTTTTTGTGCAAGACAAAAAATGTCAATTGTTAACTTTTTGGGAAAATTTAACATTTAAAATTGAATTAAAAATAGTAGAAAAAGTTTTACATTATTCTGTTTTCTATATGATAAAATTCAGGGTTTTATCTTTCTGGAAAAAAAAAAGTTACTCAGAAATAATGGATTTTAATAAATGTAATTTCGTTTTAAAAAACAACAACAACTTGATTTTGCGGCCATTTTTGGCGGTGCCTAGTTTATGTCATACATGTGTACTTTCATGTGAGACGTAAGTTGGATTAAAAAGTCATCTACGTGCACACAGCCACACGAAACTTAACTGAAGAGATGGCAAGAAGCAGCAATCTACAGATACACACACACATACACACGCACATATGTATATATGTATATACATATATATATATATATATATATATGTATATATATATATATGTTTGTATGTATATAAAAAACAGGATAGTAAATTTATTGCGCCAATGTAAATTGTTCAATTATTTTGCAGTGACCTTCATAAATTTTTATTCTTCCTCTTTCAGCGTTACTCTTATTAATACTTAACACATTTTTCATTTTAATGATTGCAGTAGCAATATATAATGTTGTATTTGTTAGCTACAATAGATATTTTTCTATTTGGTAATGTATAAATATGAATATGCATATCTACATATATATATATATATATATATATATATATATATATATGTATATATATATATATATATATATATATATATATATGGAGGGACCTATATACACAAACACATATATATACAAACACATATATGGGTATACGTGTGCATAAATGATTTTGTTGTAAAAGTAGACTTGTTGTAGTAGTATTTGTAATATAGTAGTAGTAGTGATAGTATTATTATTAAAAAAACAAACTTTCAATAATTCATTTTTTATTCTATGACCCATTATCCTTTACAGTTACAGTGTTTAACCATAAGTTAAATTATTTATGAAGTTTTATATTAAATGGTTTTTATCTGATAATACAGAAACATGGGTCAATATGATAAAATAAACATTCATACAAAAGTAAAAACAGTAAATATTAAAAAAAAACTTCTAAATGAAAAAATTATATTTTTTATATATTACAAATATATCTCTAGCTTATTTTAAAAAGTCCCTGTATCGGTTCAAAAATGATAATTAGCAAAAAGATGAAGAGCGTGCTCAATATTATTGTAGAGCAAATATATATTTTTTTATTACCGTTTCAACTCCTTACTTCGGTTACCGAATCCTATCAACGATCCAATAACTTCAGTAGACTTCTGTAAAGTCTGATGACGTTATTGAATCGATGATGCGATTCAGTAACTGAAACAGTTGTAATTAAGCAGACAGAACGGTAATAAATAAATATATATTTATATATATTTATGTTTATATATATATATATATTTATGTTTATATATATATATATATATATCATTGTGTGTGTTTCAGCGTCTGTATGAATATGTGTATATATATATATATATGTATGTATATATACATATATATGTGTGTATATATACATATTTATCTATCTATCAATCTACCTCTTTATATATATATATATATATATATATATATATATATATATATATACCTATAACTACTTTATTTACTCACATAAAATTAATATACGAAAGTATAGATTCATGCGTAAACTTTAATTCTTTACTTCCAAAGTGCTCAACACATAGGTAGAGCTAGTTAGTAATTTATAAATTATATATGACGATTAAGCTACACTGAATATTCGGCGTTTCATCCACTCTAGGATTCCTCAGGCTTATGCGCATAAGAAGGTAATGTTTTAAAAAATAATTAAACTCTGGAATTCCATCCCAGGCCACTGCTTAGTGCTTCCCCAACTGTACTGACATGCAGAAGTTCAAGTGTAACGTGAACCGACATCTTGCTGCCCAAATCCCAACATAGTACCCCAGTAGTTGTTACCCCTGATAGTATCCCCCTACACCAAAGTGGCAATGCGCCTTGTTTGGGGTGAAAATGTAATTTAAAAAAAATAAATTGTCTTAAAAACGCATATAGAACCCCCCCCCAAAAAAAAAACACGGTACATAAATATTAATCTGGGTCGAAAAAATCCGAAGCAGAAAGACACCCATTTATTTAAATGTCTTTTATTTAAATACGTTCGTTTTGTTACTTACTTTAAAAAAACTGTTTTGTAAATATATTTTTTTCTTTTTAAATCTTCGTCGTCTGCTACAGGGTATCTATTCTTTACTTGATCCCAAGTAGCCTTAATTGACATTCAAACTTGATTTTGTCACTTTTTAATTGCGGAGAGTGTTGTCTTGTTTTCATTGTTGTTTGTTTTTTTTTTCTTAACGAGACATCAACACCCGAATATAGTTGTTCTCTTACAGTTTTATTTTGAATGTTGGCTCGAACAAATTTACCTATAGTTTTGTCTGTGTTTTATTTGATATACTTTTTAAACACAATTTTTTGTTTAGAAAGCCGGATTACAACAGAGTTCTTTTTAATAAACAAATATTTATTTGCTTAATAATCAAATTTTCGATGATAATGTGTCTTCGTCAGGATAAGACACAAATTAATATTTGTTTGTTTCTTTCTTTTTTTCTTTTTTCGTCGATGAATGTTGTTAATACGAAAGTAAAAAATTATCTTTGTGTTATTTGTCCACCTTGATATTTTCAAATGTTTAGAAATAAATGGAATACGTGACGCGTGTAGAATAAATGAGTTAAGATTATTTATGTAAGCGTTGTAGAACATGTGAATTGAAATGCGTAAATCTGCAGCTAATAAGCTAAAATAAAATGCAGATTAATCTTTAATAACATATGTAAATGGAAGCATTACAATTTAGTGACTAATTCCTGTCAGTTCCTATATATACTTAATTTTACATCGAAAACATACCATAATAATTAGTTCTGTACAAATTATGGCAAAATCCAATTTCTGCAGGACAGGCTTAGTAATTTTGTGAAAATGTTGAACAGACAACAGACCAACTAACAGAATATCATATATATATATATATATATATATATATATATATATATATATATATATATATATATATATATCATATATATATATATATATATATATCATATCCGCATATATCACGTTGTTTATTCCAGAAACTTCCCGATATAATTTCAGAGAGAATTGTTAATAGAAATATATTGCAGAAACGATTATGACGAATAATGCTCAACGACAACAACAACAACAACAACAACAACAACAAAAACCTCAAGGTGTTGGCCTCAAAATTTTGGAATAAGCAAGTAATTTGGTTTATTGATTACTTCGAGCAAAGAAAAAAAGACATCACGAGTAAATATTACCTAGCATAATTGGTGTGTTCGGAGGTAGACATCTTTCAAACACGGTCACAATCAAAAAGAAGAATAGCGTTTTTCATGAAGCTACCGTGTCAGTAGTTAATCGGAACGATTGGCACAACAACAATCTGAAATTGCTTCAGCACAAACATATTCTAAAAATGTAGCTCCGGCGACTATTTTTCTATTAACCTCAAGTGAACAATTAATCTCTTAAAGTAAGATGTATTTTGAGAGCAAAATAAAAAAAAAAACTTTCTACAAATACAATATCGAATAATTGGTAAGCCATCGACTTAATGTATCACACAAAGAGGGAGGCTCTGTATATAAATAACGTCGATTTCTCTCTTAAATTAGCACTTTTATAAGTAAATTATGGAGCATATTTACTGGTTATATATACAAGGGCTGTTCCAAAAGTATGGCAAACTATTTTCACTGAAAAGCCTAAACACTACAGGCAGAAGTGGTTCCATTAAAACGAGCTATATTTTATGCATAGGATTTATTTTTCTACATAGTCAGAACCATTGGCAACTCATTTCGCATACCTCTTTTCGTATCTTGGTCATAGAGTTCAGACCGCGCTTTGCTACTCACATATATATTATCAATCTGAAACCAACGAACCCATTGTATTACTGGATCGGCTTCCTAATCGTTGAAAAGCATCGTTTATGTTATTCAGTACAATTTCCCTGCATTAAAAAGTCAACTGCGCATTTCGGCTTGTAAGGTGATTGTATTCTTAGAGAGGTCACACTGTAAATAGCCATAAATTAATGCAGTTCATAGTTAATCCACTCATACGCGCACACAGACAGGAGAAACGGCGTATATATATATATATATATATATATATATATATATATATATATATATATATATATATATATATATATTATTTGTCCTCCGATTAGTCGGATTTGAATCTTAAAAAAAAAACCTCGTCGATTCCTGCGTTCTGCTGTTCGTCCGTTCGTTCCCAAAATTCTCCATAACTACTCATTACATGTCTTTTTGTGTTGGGGGGGATTTTGCATGAAGTGACAATAATCTTGTGTGGCGTCTGCCCACAAAGGAACGTTAGGGAGGAACTGGTTTGCAGGGTCTGATGTTGAGTTTGAACCAAACCGACAGGTAAGCATGTCAGCCTTCTCGGTGGCCGTGCAAACAACCTCATGATAGTTTGATAGTGGGGGAATTGTTGATTTCCCATTATTTACTACGGTGTTGTAAATGTTTCAAAAAATCACTGGTTCCCAATGCTATTTTTTGTGGTTTCAGTATATTCTCCCTTAAATGTCGCTATTACTCTCTTACAATTACTTCTAGTTTCTATAAACTTTTTTTCTGTTTTAACTGGATTTATGTCGGTTAAACTTGCAGTACGCATGCTGCCACTGAGCAGTGGTAGCTGCACAAGTAGAAGTAAACCATTGGAGAGAGTTGGGCTTGCTATAGAATTTTCGCTTGGGAACATGTGTTTCAATTGTCATTTTGAACTATTTGTTTGTTTCATTTATGCACTGTTCAGCGGAAAGAAAAAATATTTTTCCATGGGGCATCTTTGATGAGATCCCTAATGGCTTCTCTGTCAGCCTGCTTATAATACTTCGTTGTTTTGAGTAATGGCTATTCAGTTTTGTGGCATGAATTAAGGGCGATTTCTACCATTATCACAGCATGATCAGAATTCCTGAGTGGGCTGTGAGTATTCGTTACCAAATCATCAGGAACTGTTGTCAGAAATAGATCTAGAAGTGAGACATGTTGATCTTGCTGGTCTGGTAAACGTTTGGGAAATAAATATCTATGGTAGGATAAGAAATATAGAGAAGTTATATGTTATGCTACCAACTACATCTGTGTAATTATAGAATCCAAGCCAATTACTGTGGTAGCCATTAAAGTCAGTAATACATGTACTTGCTCGCTAGTATCGAAGGCGAGTGTTGTATTTATGCTATAAGAGACTTTGTTTATTAGAGTACATTCCTGGGTTGAGGGAGAGCGGTAGAGAAAATATAAGTAGCTAATGTATGTCGACGGTTAAGGCTTATACGTCTGATTCAAGTTTGTTTATCTATTCAAGGAGAGGGTGTTTAGAATATAGATTCCAAGTCCGTACAGAAGTCTGTCTGATTCGTTATGTAAAATTGGGAAATAATCAGGTATGTTGCTGTATGTTTTTCTCCTTGTTTTTGCATTGCTTCCAATCGTCTACTCTATTTTTTGCAACTGGACTCAAGCAGAGCTGTTTTAGGCGAAGTGTGGGTTGAGATTGCGCAACACTTTCTAGACAATTACACGTGCAGCTACCTTTACTGAAGGTATCTATTGTCTCTCGAGACTCAACAGAAGGATAATACATAATGTTATATATATATATATATATATATATATATATATATATATATATAGAGAGAGAGAGAGAGAGAGAGACATACATACATATGTATACATATATATATATTGTTCTATAATTTCCCCCGTAGAATTGTTTCTCTTCTATTTCTCAAATAATCTCTCTCTTTCCCTCTCTCTCTCTCTCTCTCTCTATATATATATATATATATATATATATATATATATATATATATACTAGCAAATTAACTGTTGCTGACTAGGTTAAAAAAGAGCCTTTAGAAAGTGAACTCTGATTTATGAAAGTATGCCAATGTTGTGAAAATGTCGATTTAGGGTAAAGAGATAGTTTCAAACATTTTGTGTATCAAACTAAAGCAACATCAAATTAACATAATAATCTTTATTGATGCAAACGTATGAACGCTAACTAGGGTTCCCCATTATAAGTGAACGTCATAGGCCCTCCTCACCTTATCATTGAACAATGTAATGTGTATAACCCCCCTTTGCATGGTGAGATTATCATGGCAAGTTCTGTAGGTCTACATTAAGTAGTATGAGCGTGCATTCGACCCCCTACCTGGAGTTCCTATGCCTTTGGTGAGAGTGGACGGTATAATCTGTCAAAACCTACCTCCACCCCATGGTGGATTATCCTGCCATATTTGGTAACTATACGAGTATTAAGCAAACGGTGTGAGTGCGCATAATGTTCCAGTTATAAGTGATCACCCTTTGGTCCCACACCTTTATTGATGTTAGTAACTCGGCAAAACCTTCTTCCTCCCATGGTGCTTTACCAAACCAAATTTAGTAGATTTACGTTAAACAGTGCCAGCGTGCATAGGGCTTTCCCTGTGAGCGCCGCCCCTCTGTGGTGAGCGGTGGCTTTATCATACTCGTTTTACTCCTCTATACATCTATGATTGTACGTAGCCAGTTTAACATATTAGCAAAACATATACAGGCCCTTTCATGTACAATTTACAACAGACAAATACACATATATTAGCTATATTATAGATA
The DNA here is from genome assembly GCF_053919585.1 of Euprymna scolopes. Classification (NCBI taxonomy): domain Eukaryota; kingdom Metazoa; phylum Mollusca; class Cephalopoda; order Sepiida; family Sepiolidae; genus Euprymna; species Euprymna scolopes. The sequence goes on along the minus strand of NC_136484.1, from coordinate 187,569,263 downwards.
TATAGATATATTTACGCATATAGAGCGTGTGTCGTTCAGGGAGACCAGATCACGTGAACCAAAAACTTTTATGCAGAATATGCAAATTATATTGTGTGTTTTCCTTTCTCTTTGCATCGCTGTTTTCGTTGCGTAAAAAGTGGAAATAATGCAACTTTGATTTCCCGGAAGATAAGAAAATATCCATATATTATGCCAAAAAACGACACTATGTTTACACAATGGTGCCGAATAACAGATTTTCTGTGCGCGGATAGTCCGTATACTCTTTAAATTAGAGTTTAATATAAATATCGCTATATATATATATATATATATATATATATATATATATATATATATATATATATATATATATATAATTGTTTTTAATTGTCTTTTTAGAGGAAAATGAATTAACTGTTATGTTAGCTGCGCACAGACTAATATTTATTGTGTCCAAGTGCAATTTTATCAGCATCGTCCTATGACGAAAAATAAGTAAATATCTCCAGAAATATGAGGGGGTTGTACTTACTTTTGTATTTCATAAAACTCTTCATTTACGCATGTTTTTGTATATTTCCATAATATATTATTCACGATTGTTATCAAATTTCTTTTTCCTATTATTATATTAATTTAATTAAATTATCTATTTATCAACTGGTTTTTATATAACATTTCCATATACATCTGTCTTTTTATTTTATATATTTCCTGACTAAATAAGTCTGTCTCTATTCTGTAGTATTGTTTCTGCATATGTATACTTACATAATTATTACATATATAACCCTGCCTATGTTTCTGTTCTAATGATAAGCATAAAGCGTATAAATGTATTAGCGTGAACAAATTTATTACTTATTGATTTGATGATTTAATAAAGTATAATTTTTTTAATCGCTAGCTTGTATTTCCTACCACCATAAATAAATACACACAGAGATACTCACACACAAACATATATATATATATATATATATATATATATATATATATATATATATATATATATTTGAGGTTGCTATTTTCCAAATGTACGTTAACCAGGTTCATACGAGAGTGCTCAATACAGAAGTAGAGCCAGTTACATTTGTCTTTACATAAGCGGTAGTTTGTTTCTACACAGTCATGCTCAAGACTGTGTAGCAACACACTACTGCTATGTAAAGACATATATATATATATGTATATATATACATACATATATATATACATACATATATATATATATATATATATATATATATATATATATATATATATACAGTAAAACTCCTTTAATTTGAACTTCCTCTAAAGTTAGACTTCCCCTCATTTGGACTTCTTCTAAACCTAGACTTTCTCAAAACTTGAACTGTCTCGTCATTGAAATTGTGTTAGCATATTTGATGCGGAGTTGCAGTAAAACAGTTTACATGGTTTACTCAGATATTGCGCAGAAATGTTAATATTGGTACTATGTAATTAATGTAGATTAGATATTGAGAATTAATTTACACTAACTGTAAATTTTCTTCCGATTGCTATATTTAAAATAGTTTAAAACCACCCATCACAATGGCTTGCAACTCTAAAAGAAAACAAGTAACACTGACTTTACTCGAAAACGTCAAATTATAGAAAAATTAGATGCTGGAGTTGAAAATATCGTTATATTGAGATATTAAAAGATTGGAAGAAGTACACTGTTTTACATCAAAATGAAAAAGGAGGAACTATTTAAGGCTGCTCCTTCCTCTTCAAATGAAAGACATGTCAAAAGAAGGACTCTTCGCAGACTAAAGCAAGTTGAATTCGATCGCATATTGCATGAGTGGTTTGTAGCAAAAAAAAATCACTTAATGCAAATGATGTTGAAATGTGGGTGCAACAAGATGAGGAAACTACTGATCAATATCATGAAGGCTGGAATGGTGATGAAAATAGCGACAGCTCCCATTCTCTTGACCCTAATGTAAATAACCAAGAACACTTTGATGAAGCAATATCATGGGATGATGCAGAAAATCTATGAAGACAGTTAAACATTTCTAGAAAAAAGTCCTTACTTTAGTGACAACTACGTTTTGCAAGCAATCTCACTCCGAAGAGAAATAATCATAAAGAAGCTACAGAGCCTAGAAATTTTAGATTTTCGTGGTCGCTTAGGGAATGAAATCGATGAAAATAGAACTTGCAATGAGACACATTCAATGAATAAATAAAAAAAAACTGTATTTTACATAAATGTATGATTGTGTAGATGAAAACTACGGTAATAAATATCTAACAAGTAAGAGTAGATATAATCTATTTTCAGTGTTTTTGTTCATTTTATTTTACAGTTCTTACTTGCAATAAATCGTAAACTGAATTTTTTCATTGAACAATTCTTACTTGCAATATGTCGTAAGCTCAACTTCTTTATGTAACAATTCTTACTTGCAATATATAGTAAACTACACTTTTTTATTTAACAATTCTTACTTGCAATATATAGTAAACTACACTTTTTATTTAACAATTCTTACTTGCAATATATCGTAAAGTAAACTTTTTTATTTTACAATTCTTGCAATATATCGTAGACTCAACTTTTTTATTCAACAATTCTTGCAATATATCGTTAAATCAACTTTTTATTTAACAATTTTTACTTGTAATATATTGTAAACTCAACTTTTTTTTATTTAACAATTCTTACTTGCAATATATCGTAAACTCAATTTTTTTTATTTAATAATTCTTACTTGCAATATATCGTAAACTCAACCTTTTATTATTTAATAATTCTTACTTGCAATATATCGTAAACTCAATTTATTGTTATATAACAATTTTTACTTGCGATATATCGTAAACTCAACTTTTTTTATTTAACAATTCTTATTTGCAAAATATCGTAGACTCAACTTTTTTTATTTAACAATTCTTACTTGCAAAATATCGTAGACTCAACTTTTTTTATTTAACATATTTTACTTGCAAAATATCGTAAACTCACCCCTTTTATTTAACAATTTTTACTTGCAATATATTGTAAACTCAACTTTTTTTATTAAACAATTCTTACTTGCAATACATCGTAAACTCAACGTGTTTTTATTTAATAATTCTTACTTGCAAAATATCGTAGACTCAACTTAATATATACTTGAATTATAAGATAGAAATGAATTAAATTTACTATTTTTTAATTGTTAGAAAATTAAAATTATCTGCAGCACATCGTTTTTATCACGAAACCTGAACAGCATCCTCTAACTTTAACGAAGCGGATGTTCAAATTATAGGAGGTGTACTGGTACACATATATATATATATATATATATATATATATATATATATATATATATATATATATATATATATATATATATATACCTTCATGACATCTTGCGAAGAAACCTTCTGTGGACTTAGTTCTGATGGATGGAGAATAGATAACTCCTACTGACATTTAAGTCTATTCTAAAATCTACTCTTTTTGGTCAGTAGTACGTTGATCAACTGAAATCATTTAATCGTTTAAAAACCGGAAAGGAGGGAAGATAAATGGTCTATGCTTAGATGGGATTACGATACCGACTGCAAATTAGGAATAGAAGCAATCAAATGCGAGAATTGTATGCTTTCATCTATGCAAACAAGTATATTGCGTAAAGTAGTTTTTTTTTTACATGGGGGTCACCACTTATCAAGGCCCGAAGGCCACTCAGGGATAAGGGTTATTGCGTGTACAGTAATCAATCGGATAATATTGTAGTAATCATTAGTATTGGGGGTTTTGTCTTACTTAAGGGGGCGGTTTGTCAGGAGTTTCTTTATGTTGGACTTGAAGACGTCCAAGTTGTAGTTAGGTGGGAAACAGGCAAACGGAAGAGAGTTCCGCAGGCGTGCAGTTCTAAGAAAGAAACTTTGCTCATGGAATCTACGTTTGGATTTAGGCACAGATAAAGAGTGGGGAAAATTATTGACAGTAGTTTCAGCCAAACGGGTGTTTCTCGTGAAAGATTGGCGAGGGGGGACGAGAGATTGAAGCTCAGACGAGCACCTGGCATGGAAATAGCGATAAAGCAAAGACAGGCTTGCAACGTCTCTTCTGTGGGAGAGAGGTTACATGGAAGAGAAAAGGGCATCCCCCACTAAACCACGAAGTCTATTTTGTACTCTGTCAAGGCAGGATAAGCTGTTTTTAGCAGCTCCTGCCTAGATGTGGCAGCAGTACTCCATCCTTGGACGTACTTGGCTTTTATAAAGATGGAGAATTGCATCAGTAGTGAGATATCTTCTGGAGCGGTAGAAGGATACCACCATTTTCCCAGCGTTCCTGGCAACAGATTTGATGTACGTGTTCCATTTTAGATCAGGAGTAAAGGTCAAACTCAGAAGCTTGTCAAAACATGGAGCCTCTCCAAGACGAGAGCAATCCATTTCAATTTTTTTTTTTTTTACACAGTGATCACCACTTATCAAGGCCCGGAAGCCACTCAGAGATAAGGGTTATTGCAAGTACATTAAGTTAGTGAGGAGATTTGCTGAAGTGTTTACTTAAGGGGGCGGTTCCTTAGGAATTTGTTAACATTGGACTTGAAGACATCCAAGTTGTAGTCCGGAGGGAAGCAGGCAGACGGAACAGAGTTCCACAGGCGTGCAGTTCTAAGAAATTGATGCCAGATGGTGATCAGAGGGTTTAATTATTGTATGGCCACATGATTCAAAACAAAAATAAATGACACATACAGACAGAAACAAAAACGGGCATATTTATTTGAACTTTATTCCTCCGATTGTGGTTTTAATTGATGGTAGATTTGGGGTAAAATGTATGCGAAGCCTACGAGCTTATGAGTTCAGGACTAAAAAACTGGAACGATAAAATTGTCGCCCTTGAAAGACGCTTTTATTTCCGTTTGATAAAAACGTTTTTCTTTTTGTTGTTGTTGTTGTTGTTGTTGTTAAGTTTGCTTATTTTGTAAAAATTCCAAGAGGTATAAAGAACCTTCTCTCAGGTCTAAAAGCCATATAATGTTTAACCCTTCTCTCATTGGCCACTTTCCCGCCCCCCCCGACCTTAAGCCGCTGTACCTTTTCGGTTGCTCATACGTCGAGAATGTGACCAACAGAAACTCTCACAACACCAAAGCCTGCCTGATCTCTGTCATCCGCTGAGTATTCACAGAGCTCCGCGGCGCTTGTGGAAAAGGCTTGCTCCCAGTTCCGGATTCATATTAAGGCGGTAATTAATGCTGAAAGCTGCTACATTGAATAACTCGCAGGTCTAATCAAGTTATCTGAATTGATTCTTTCAATATAAGTTTTTAAATATAGCTGTAACGTTGTGTTCATTAGGGTGAGAATTTATTGTTCCACGCTGTAGATTTGTCTTACATAAATTGAATTTATTGCTAGGAATAGTTTCATATACCTGCTATGCTCGTATATCAATCTTTTTTCAATCTCTTAATCTATCGAATAAGGCAGTTCATCGTTTCTAATACCTTATTTATATTAAATATTTTTAAAATAACTGAATAAAATATAAAGATTATTAATGCGTTAATGTAAAAGTATTTGACAATGCTAAACGAAATGCATATGTTCCGATATAATACTTCATTATTGAATTTTAATACATACAATTAAAAACGTAAAAACAAGCATAGACAACTAAGTCCATATACTTTCACATTAATGACAGAACGAAACACACATCACGGCGTTATTATCTTTTATTATCCATGTAAAAAAAAAACAAAGTCTAAGTCGCATGCGAACTAATAAACGAGTTTATCTTGTACTGGCTACAATAACATGATACTTGCATCAATAAATAACATTAGGAAGTAGGTGTTGGTCTCATAACTCTCGATTCGCATTCATTGTTAGCCTTGATATTCAAAGAGCGATGATTCTGAGAAAGGGTAATTATTGCTATTTTCTAAATCAGAATTTGTCCAATATTTCTGAATATTTTTAACTTTCAATTTTGTGGGGGTGTCTTTTGTAAATCGTTAAATGAACCTTTTTCAAGGAACTTTATAAACACAATACGTACAACTTTTTGGCGGGGATCAGTCCCAAACAAACCGCGGCATTTTTAGATGCACGCCGTACAGACATCACTAAATATATTCTCAATGTTGTTATATTTTTAATAAAATTATAGATCAAATAAAATTAGGCTTGTGTTACAATATTATAATTTATATAAAAAAGTTATGCGTCTTTAGCAGTATTAACAATATAAAATTAAATGATTAAATTTCTAAATATCTTCTCCTGCAGTATTATTATGAAATGCTTAAAAACAATTTGTGCGAAATTAATATTCTCATGAATCCCAGTTTCAAAAAAGCGTTTGCAGTTTTATCAATAAAGATTTTGGCATGTGATAAGTACATGCCTTTTCTTACAGCCTTACGAATTAAGGGGAGGTAATGCGTAACAACACATTTCGAAAGATCCACATACAGAATAAATCACTGAAATAAACCTAATATTTGATATTATTTATAATGATAACTGAAGCAATAAACCTTATATATGTCTACGTTTTAGACCGTTTCAAGTTTAGATGATAGAGTTCATCCACTGTGGCCGACAGAAAATGTCGGAAAGCATTGGTGGCTCTGACATCTATGCCCTCGAATCGGCGTCACTATTCTTTGAAAATTAATTGAGAAAAGTCTCAAACAAACCGTCACATCCTTATTCTTTTGTTTTCTTTTTGTGTGTTCAGTCGAGCGTGTGTGTGTTTGTGCGTGTTTTTTGGGGAATGGATTTGTACATGTTCATGATTGCGTGTGGGCAAACCTTCAAACGTCCCGCCAATTGTGTGCTTAAATATATTTCAAACATGTACGTGTATATATGAATGTTATGGGCATATGTATAATGACTGAGCTGAGGTCTTCACGTACATTTGTTAATATCATCTAGAGCATGCATATATATGTATGTGTGAGTGTGTGAATATGTGTATGTGATTTAAAGTATTGATTGATTAAATAATGGAAAACATTAAACTCTCTCCTTGTCTGCATATATGAATGCGCTCTAGTATGTTTCCTTTTGTGTATGTACAAACTTACACATATATGTGTATATATATACAACTATATATAACTATGTATATATATAAATAAATATATATATATAGAGAGAGAGAGAGAGAGAGAGAGATAAGTACATGTACGTTTCTCTACAAATATATATGTTTACAATAAGTCTATTTTTAAATAGCAACAGTTTACTACACTCAATTATTATGGATTTACACTTTCAGAACATATCTGATTTTATTAAACATTTCAGAATCACAGAAATGTACACTTAATAAACATTAAATTATTGCATCATGCACGTGTTTCTTTGAATCACGTTAAGCGAACCAATCGTCAGAGACCTTACATTAATTCATTAAAATAAACTGATGCTAGATTCATGCAAATTACAGTCTACAGCATTCCATTACGTTATTTATCATTTTTCCAAATTAACACATACTTTTAGTTGATATTGCTCTTTTAAAGTGTCCTCACACCCAGATTGCATGTTTGTTATTTACAACCTGTTACAATCAGACTTTGGTATACTGTATTACAATTCCTACTGTACCTGTCTGTTTGAGACTGAGATAATCCCAAAATATATAAAGCAATAACATATTTAATCTTCAAGAGTCTATAACAATTTTAAATGCCTGTACGAACGATCTGGAAACTTATTTTAGGCACCTCGTATATAAATGACAAAATGTAAATAAAATTGCACACCAGAAGAAATCATATAAAATGAAAGAATTCGCAGATTTGTTCAAGTCAAACAAACATAAGCACACACACCATTATATATACATATATATATATATATATATATATATATATATATATATATATATATATATATATATATATATATATATATATATATAATACATATGCCGCTCCCCATTTGGGGGTACCAAACTGGTCAAAGGGAAAATTATTCCCAGCTCGCATTTAAGTAAAAATGCGCTATAATATAAATAATTGAATTCATTCAATAAGTATCACTAACAGAAAGCAACAACATCTACGTAAAATGCAATAAATTAGTAGTCCTGCTAGATAGCTCAGTAGAAGAGGCTTAGACTTTTTACCAAGGAGTCCCGATTTCGAATCTCCCTAGATTCAGGCACTCTGATGAGATGTAGACGATGAAACACGTGTCAGTGGATAATTATATTTTTAAAAATAATACATATGCCGCTCCACATTTGGAGGTACGACACTGGTCAACGGAAAAATATTCCCAACTCGAATTTAGGTAAAAATGAACTTCCATATAAATAATTAAATTCATTCAATAAGTATCGCTTACAAAAACAAACACACACACACACACACACACACACACACATATATATATATATATATACATATATATATATATGAGATTATTGTTTTCCAGAGGATAAGTAATCAAAGAAGTGAGGTTGATACAAGAGTGCTCAATCGAATAACGAAGTAGAGTAGGTATACTCTTTATTTGCAAAGTTTGCTTTCGTATAGGCTGTACCACTCGAAGAGAACTCTGGTAACTAGCTGACTTAAACATGGTGATGACAGTGTAGCAACATATTAATGATTGAGTAAAAAAAAATAATAAGTATATATATATATATATATATATATATATATATATATATATATATATATATATACTGCTTATAAATTTATTCGTTTAACATTCTCTGACATTGTGACACTTTAGTATTGTTCATAGAAACGTTTTATGTCACATTTTTGTAGAAAATATTATTCACTGCTTCAGAGGACTGCATATATATATATATATATATATATATATATATATATATATATATATATATATATATATATATATATATACACATAGGGGTGTCTTTCGGCAGCATTTTTCTTTGGTAACCGCGAAATTCGTTCTTAAAAATGCCTCAAGGAAGATCCCAGATTTTGCACTGTCCTCATTGCCTATTTCCGGTTTCGCCTCAGCGGTTGCGTTCGCACACACGACCTGACCCCGGGCACGTCAGATCGTTTTCTTTAACGCTATAAGCTACGTGTATCGACTTTGCAAAGAATTGTATTCTGACAATCTTCAGTTTTCTTTATACATGTTTGATAAACTTGTTTTTCTCCGTTTTGATCAGTCGTTTCTAGTTGGCGGAAGTGTAATATAATGTCTTAATCAGGTTGGAACAGGTACTCGTCATATTTGCAAAAGCTTTCGACTCTAATGCCATTTCGGCAGGAACGTGGTGGATTACAAAATTATAATTTAAGAATGTATTGTGTTGATTAAAATAGTTTCTAAAAAATCCTGTTAACCGTGAATTTATTTGATAGAATGAATAAATCCTCGAAGATGATGCCGGTTGACATTTTATATAACAGTTATTGCACTGATTTTTTAATTAATATGTCCCTGGAATATTTTACTGTGTACCCTGTCCTACAAGACGTTGATAAACAGACACGTAATTGGAAAACTAGTGGCATGTGAGGCGGTGTAAATACAAATTCTAATTTTTCCAATATATGTATTATTTATGGAGGCACATCCTTTTTCAGCAATTTTGAAAGATGTACAATATTAGTAATTTTATTAAACTGATAATATACGCTTGAATTTGCTTATTACTAATTTATCTGTTTCTATATTTTATAATAACTGTGTAGAGCTATATAGACATAAAATCTTTGGTAACACTCGAAGAGAATATAAACTAGAATAGAATTTAAATGCACACGCTGTCCTCGAGTATCTAAGGTTTCTTGTACAAGGGTTTTATCAGAACAATCTAGTATGAGAATAATTTCACTATAAGTAAACCCTTAATAAATATTCAAAATAGCGTAGTATTCGCAGTTCAAATAAGATATCGCGATGCTTACTCACACAGGATTGTACGAATAATGGTGCACCTCTCTAAGTAATGTAATCTCAACTAACCTCAGGTGACTAGATGTACCAGACTATATGAATTCGTGTCCTGAAATCCAAAGTTGTATAGCGAGGTATACAAACGGGGATATGCAATATGAAGGGATTTTGAAACGGCACCAAACAGTTATATACTGTAGGTGTATCTACATGTGCATATATATTTGTCATATATATATATATATATATATATATATATATATATATATATATATATATATATATATATATATATATATATATATTGATTGAGATTGTCACAATGTTTCGACCGTTTTGCCCTCCGGTCTTCATCAGGTTTTTTTGTGTCGAACTGTTAGTAGTCCCGAACACAAACCTTTATTATTATTACGGGGGGTACCGTGTTCGGACTCCAGCTAGGCTCTGTGACATAGTTGATGATTGTCTGTTAAATGTTACTTTTCACTGCCTTCGTTCAGGATTGAACTCAGCACCTTTGGGTTACTCTAAACTTTGATACAACGTCAGCACTCGACCATATGTCACTGGGACGATTCTTAGTTGGTTTTTGTTTATGTTAAACCTGTGTTGTTATTCAAGGTTTTCTCTCTCTATCAGAGGTGTCCAAATTCTATGCTTGGTTTGCTCAGTAGGTTGTTATTTCCGAGCATATGAGCTGTTTCTTTAAGCTTTCTCACTTTCCAGTGGGTCTCTCTGTTTATTATTTTTACTTCATCCCATAGGAGGCGATGGCCCCCTCTCCATCCAGACATGGTTGCCTATACCCGATTTTTCCGTCTCCCCTTTAGTTACCGCTTTTCGGTGTTCTTCCACCCTTACTTTAAAGGGGCGGCATGTTTCACCCTTGTAAACTTTTCTGCAACTGCATGGGATGGAGTATATGCAGTTCTTAGTCATGTTCTCCATGCGGGGCTTCACTCGTACCAGGTGTCGAGGTGTCGTCTGAGTGTTGACTCGCTCTTGGATACCGTCCTGATGTTGTAGAGGGGCACATATTCTCTGAATCTTTTCAGAGATGCCTCGTATGTATGGTAGGCAGACCGTTGGAGGTTTTTGGGTTTCATTCTCCTCTCTAATACTATTAACACGTCTGGTGGATAGTATGCTATTGGGGTAGTTGTTACGACGGAGGGTATTCTTCAACCTGATTTTTCTTGGTGGTATGTAATGGTGTCGCTACTTATTGTCTCTGCTCGATGTTGTAAGCAGCGTGCGATTCCATGCTTGATACTGTATTGGTGATGGGAGTTGAAGTTAAGCTATTGTCCAGTGAAGGTAGGCTTGCCATATACGGATGTCTTAAACTCATGCTCTGTGCGTGATATGAGTATATCAAGGAAGGCCAGTTAGTTAACTTTTTCTTTCTCCATTGTTAACTGTATCGATGGTCTTATTGAGTTCACATGGTCTAGGAGAGCCTGGATGTCTTCCTGATGGAGCCAGAGTATGAAGGTGTCATCAGCGTATTTTAGCCACATATATATATATATATATATATATATATATATATATATATATATATATATATATATATATATATATACGGGGGTCTATTTAACTGATGTGTGGTTCTATAATGTCCTTTAACTGTCCTTTTACTTATGAGGATTTACGTTCTAATATGTGATTCGTCTATTGTATTCTCTATTGGCTGTTGATCTGTGTATGCATAGATTAACAGTTTATTGAAATCATTGTCGGTTGGAACACCAGTAAAAACATAGCCCAAACTTTCCTTCCATGCGTCTTGAAATTAAAAGTGGTCATATTTTTCTAAGTCGTTTACTTCTTACTTACACAGCTGCCCAATCAGAAAATATATGTCATCAAATGCGCTGCGTATCGAACTGCTCACCCTCGTAACTAAAATCTTACATTTCGAAATTCATATCTTTGTTATGTCATCACTATATGGAGCCTAAAGATACTTGCTCGGTTTCTGTCACGTATATTTGCTTAGAGTATTGTTAGCTTAAATCACCTCAGCCAATTTAACATGAAATTAATATTGTTGAGCACTATTAAATATGAGTTTTTCTACTGAAAAACACTGTTAACATGATTAACATATTTTTGTCTAACAATTATAATTTTACTAATATAATAATCGACTATTATAATTTCATCATAATATTCGACTATTTTAATAGTTTTCGGTGGAAAAGGGCAATGATGTTCTTAACTTCTTTATTAACTCAGTGCATGGGATTTAAAGGGAAACTTTAATGGAATATTCGAATATATGTGTATCTCATATAGAGTTAAGGTAGGGGGCATTGATTTCTAAGAACTTCAATTGAACTTAAGTAAAATTAAATATCAGTGGGCCGCTAAATCTAAAAGAATAAGAGAGATGGTCACGGTTTTTTAATCAAACACACACATACACACACATATAAATGTGTGTGTATATGTGTGAGTGTCTATGTGTGTATGTATTTAAGAAAATACGCATCAGGCGCGCTTGAAATTATTTTACTTGTTTTATATTTATTTCAACCAAGTAAAATTTTGATTAGTTTCGTAATATTGCTTTGAAGCCCATCTTGCGCGTATTTCTTTATCCAAATTAAATCAATGCTGCGATAACAGAACTCACACCCTTAGCATATATATATATATATATATATATATATATATATATATATATATTCTATGTGTACAAAGAAAGCCGGTTTTTTTTTTAATTTGACACATTTGTCATGTTTTCCTGTTGTAATCAATATTTTAATAAACTTATTGTGGATGATTAATCTATATATTTTTTTCTTTTGACATTGTTACTTATTTATCCATTTTTGCCATTTTCCGTTGTCATTTTTACTGCTACTCTTCTTACCGTTGCAATTTTTGTCCTGCCATTTTGTTGCAATTTGAACTCTATTATTTACCGCTGCCATTACATTCGTTGAGATTTTGCCACAAACATTGTTACCTAAATTAGGCTAATACGCAATAATCAGTGTCGTACTAGTAATGATGTAATCGCAAATACTCCTAATTCGTGAGGATTAGCTCTCACGCACGCAACTTTCAAATACGAGTTTATATCAGTGATAAATCACTCCTAACACTTCACCGTTTGCGATAAAATAATTGATAAAGACCATACCATCATAAACGAAGTATTAGGGTCATAACCCCTATAACATGACTCTGAAATCGTTCAGTGGCGCATGACTGCGAATTAGTATTTTGCTGATAACGGCCATCTAAGTGAAATTAGAGATCGAAAGTTGGATTCCGCAGATCGTCTATAGGGATTTTATATGAAAACTTATCAAATGCTCAGAGCCTGATAGTGTTAAGCATTAATAAACAGAGATACAATAACAAATGTTCAAAATTATTCATATGACGTTAATGTTAATTCATAAAATATGTTATTAAAAAAGAAGATAGAAATAATAAAAATACGCGCACGTGTAATGAAACACATGAGAGAAATGTCTACAGTTGTTAGATCAACAGGTATTGCGCACATCCAGCCCTTATTTTGAACGGCGCCTAGCACACGTTTCTTCTAATTGATGTGTCGCCAGAAAGATTCCAGTGTATGCGTTTATGTTTGTTATGGGTTTACCTCTTACACTTAGAAATCCTTAAACATCTACATTTTAAAAACAACGTACTTTATTTACCTTTTACAAATGGTGTACGGTGAAACATTATATGGACATCACACTAGAAAAGGCGTTAAGTAACTTCATATAATGAGCAAACAATAAGAAAAAGGTGATTATCGCAAAGAGAGTAGATGCATATTGGCCTCAGTCTTTAAAATGTCAATGCTATAGCTAGGAGAAAACTAGGCAGCTGGCAGAGACTTGCCCATTCTTGAAAGTCTGAGAATAAAGCTAATAGTAAAAAAGCTGTCAAAAATGAACTATGAAAACGGTGAATTAATTGAGACAACTAGACCAACAAGTAAAACGGGCTGGAACAAAGGATGTGTGGTATAGATAGGGCAATTGTGAAGAACATATACTATAATTGTATTTATAGATAAGACTACATACTCGCCTCGCGAGAGAAAGTGGGAGCCAATCATATTATACATACGGTTCTATAGCTTATCAAGAGAATAAAAGTTGGCAAACATTCGAATGGAATGGTATAATGGGCGAAATCTCGTAAATTCTTCACGCAGAATTTTATTAAAAGTCTAAAACACTGAGACAAGAAAAAAGAGTCGTTTATATTAATTTAGTTTTACTATCCGTCTCGGCTACGTTTATATTTATACGTCTACCACGTTTCTGTCTATGGTATTTGCAAAGCAGTCTCAAGGAAAACTATAAACAAAATAAGTATTTTTATAATAATTTGCTAAGACAATTTCATGTTAGTATGTACATTATAACGCTCCATAATTGTTTTAAATATGGTATCGCCTGGTCATCGGGACGATACAAAGTAGAAAATTGTTTCGTTTTATTAAACTGAATATAAACACGTTTCTCCTCACCCTAACAATCCAACACATGTTCATATAGACTCATTTATTCTAAACTGTTTAAAGAATTTACTCATGCATATATTAGTGCACATAGTCATTAAAATAGCACAATAAGGATACACAACATACGTTTCAAAAGCCAATAAGTTCAACGATTTATATATGAGTATGTACGTTATCACAACGCAGCACTCATTAAAGATCGTTTTCGATGCGATGTTAGAGAAAAATGTGTAAATATGATCTAATATCGTCATTTTTCTAACGTAAAACTTGAACTGAGTTACAATTTTGGTGTTCGATTTGTGATAAAAATGTAGTGGGATATCTGATCCAAGAAGTTGTTTTTTTTTAATATCAAATCACATAACCAGCCTTTCTGCAGACTTCTTGAATTAGAAACACTTAACAATAGAACATTATTTAAAGAAATGAAGCATTCGAAAACATTTATTCTGGACGACTCCTTTCTGAAGATCTTATTTAAATATTAATATATCAGCTAATTTTCGTATCCTTATTTAAAAACCTGTCATAAGAAGTTTCCACAAAAACCCGCAGCCATTTAATATCTTTTAATAATACTATTCATTGAATTCCTAAATTAAATTTCTATATTTCTTTATTTCACATAATTAATTTTTTTTTTTAATTTTAATTTTATATTTATAAATTTACTGAATTATACGAACCCAGTAAAATTCAGTGTATTACAAACAAGTCTCTATCTCTCCCTCTCTCTCTCTCTCTCTCTCTCTCTCTCTCTATATATATATATATATATATATATATATATATATATATATATATATATATATATATATATATATATATATATATATATATATATATATATATATATATATATATATATATATATCGTTAAACTCACTACTCGCTCAGCAGCCGCCAATAGCGTAATGGTTGGGAGCCTTGACTGTCGTACAGACGGTCGGGTTTCAATCCTGGCTTGAGGTAGTTGCCTGTCTAGCCGCACTGATGAGCTGTGAAACAGCGAAACAGTACTGTATGTGGATGACTATATATATATATATATATATATATATATATATATATATATATATATATGTATAGGCTGTATATGTTTGTATGTGTGTGTGCATATATATATATATATATATATATCTTTATTCGATTGGCAAAATTTTAGAATAATTATAAAAAAGTGAACCATATCGTAAATTCAATCAACTAAAAAATGGAAACCGGGGTGAGGAAAAGAAAAAAAAAATATATATATATATAATGGGGCAAGTTATATGTACAATTAAATAAAATAAATAAGTCGATTAAAAAAGATCGTTAAAATATACCCAAAGCGCTTTTCGTTCAGACAAACATTTTCAAGGGTCATAAGTCTGAAAATTATTATTTTTTAGAATATTTGGTAGTGATATGGAATACGAGCGGAGAGGTTCAGAGAAAAAAAAAAAAAAAAAAAAAAAAAAAAAAAAAAAAAAAACCTGACTACCCAAATAATTCTAACTGAAGCCGGAGGTTTCTCTGCTTGCACAAAGTAGGGGGGTTAGCAATGATGGTAAGTGCTTCGAGGACAGACAGATGGAACTTTGTGCGTCCTCGGTGCAAAACAGAAAAACACTCCGGAGAGAAAACAAGACCGCATTCCTTTTTATCGACCAAATGTTGGCCGATGGACGATTCTATCAGTTGGGATTTTCTGGTAGTAGCTTGATGATCCCTGATGAAACGGGGGACATGTTGGGCGATTCTAACCTGAAGACGCTGGGTCGTCTTGCCTATATAGACGGCACCACACCGACATTGAAATTTATAAATAATATTACTAGTTTGGGAGATAGGCAAGACATCCTTACGAAATGAGGGAAAGGCGGTTTTTGTGGAAAAGGCAATACGGAGCGATAGAGCACCAAAATTAGAAGACACCAGAGAGGAAATCTTATCGCAAATAAGTTGGCCTTCAAGTCCAATCCAGGGTAACCTAAGGTATACCGGAAATCTACATGGACCGTATTTTGGTAGCTCAGAAAAGGATTTAATTTTTTTATTAATAACTAAGTTAACTAATGGAGGTGGATATCCATTAGTAATAAAAATCCTTTTAATGTTATCAATTTCCACATCAATAAAAGGTGGGGAACAAATAGCAAGTGCCCGATGGGTTAAGTTTCTAATAAGATTTAGTTTCCTGGTTGTGGGTGCAAAAGAATCCCAACTAAGATAAAGACCAGTAAAAGTGGGTTTTCTATAAATAGACGTCATAAAGGAAAGCCCACGTTTAGAAACTAACACATCAAGGAAAGGAAGGGAGTTATCTTTTTCCACCTCCATCGTAAATTTGAGAGAAGGGTGTAAATTATTTAATAAGTGGAAAAAGGACATAGCTTCATCATGCGTTGCGAAACAAGAAAAAGTGTCGTCAACATAACGCATGTAAAATGCTGGTCTAGGGCACTTGTCAAACAACGTCTGTTCTAAAAAACCCACAAAAATATTGGCCAAAGTTGGGCGAACCTTCATTCTCGGATCAGCATATATTTAATTTCTCTAAATTTAAATTGTCAGAAGTCGATACGTTTGTGTTGTCTAGGGGACTTGAATTTTGTGTCCCTCCTCGCCAGATTGACGTAACTCAAACTCTTAGTGAATTTGAGATTTTATTTTCACAAATAAAAAATAATGGTTCGGGTGACAACTTAAATATTGTTAAATCTCGCTTGACTGAATTAGCCAATAAATTCAGTCAATGCAATATTTCTTCTCGCCATTTTATTTGGCAAAGTAATCATTTCATTGCGGCTAAGCAATTAAAATGCAATAATGAGATTTACATTTCTCGCCCAGATAAAGGCAACGGTGTAGTTATCCTTGACCGTCAAGACTACATTGCAAAAATGCTTTCTATTCTTAACAATGATAGCAAATTTATCTGTTTAGGTTCCCTGGACTCTGATGACACTCCTTCAATTGAAACCAAGCTTCAAAATAAACTACTTCGATGGCATAAACTTAAATATTTATCTAAGGAAGTTTATAATAATATCCGACCGGTGGGCTCTCAACGCCCCAGGATTTACGGATTGCCTAAGGTACACAAAATTGATACTCCATTGAGACCAATTTTGTCGATGGTAGGTTCGGCCCAACACAATCTGGCTAAATGGCTGGTTTTAATTCTTGAACCAGTCTGTTCTTTTTATTCAACACATTGCACACCTGATTCTTTTCATTTCGCATCGACTATCAAGGAGCTTCCTCTTACCACTAACAACTGTTATTTGGTCTCCTTTGATATTAGCAATTTGTTTACCAATGTTCCTCTTGACGAGGTCATTGATATATGTGCTGATTTTCTTTATAGAGGCCCTGGCCCCCTCCCCTCTTTTCCTGAGGCGGTGTTCGTTGAACTTTTGGAACTTGCTACTAAGTCAGTTTCCTTTAGTTTCAACGATGTGATATATCGCCAGTTCGACGGTATATCGATGGGATCACCCCTTGGCCCAACTTTGGCCAATATTTTTGTGGGTTTTTTAGAACAGACGTTGTTTGACAAGTGCCCTAGACCAGCATTTTACATGCGTTATGTTGACGACACTTTTTCTTGTTTCGCAACGCATGATGAAGCTATGTCCTTTTTCCACTTATTAAATAATTTACACCCTTCTCTCAAATTTACGATGGAGGTGGAAAAAGATAACTCCCTTCCTTTCCTTGATGTGTTAGTTTCTAAACGTGGGCTTTCCTTTATGACATCTATTTATAGAAAACCCACTTTTACTGGTCTTTATCTTAGTTGGGATTCTTTTGCACCCACAACCAGGAAACTAAATCTTATTAGAAACTTAACCCATCGGGCACTTGCTATTTGTTCCCCACCTTTTATTGATGTGGAAATTGATAACATTAAAAGGATTTTTATTACTAATGGATATCCACCTCCATTAGTTAACTTAGTTATTAATAAAAAAATTAAATCCTTTTCTGAGCTACCAAAATACGGTCCATGTAGATTTCCGGTATACCTTAGGTTACCCTGGATTGGACTTGAAGGCCAACTTATTTGCGATAAGATTTCCTCTCTGGTGTCTTCTAATTTTGGTGCTCTATCGCTCCGTATTGCCTTTTCCACAAAAACCGCCTTTCCCTCATTTCGTAAGGATGTCTTGCCTATCTCCCAAACTAGTAATATTATTTATAAATTTCAATGTCGGTGTGGTGCCGTCTATATAGGCAAGACGACCCAGCGTCTTCAGGTTAGAATCGCCCAACATGTCCCCCGTTTCATCAGGGATCATCAAGCTACTACCAGAAAATCCCAACTGATAGAATCGTCCATCGGCCAACATTTGGTCGATAAAAAGGAATGCGGTCTTGTTTTCTCTCCGGAGTGTTTTTCTGTTTTGCACCGAGGACGCACAAAGTTCCATCTGTCTGTCCTCGAAGCACTTACCATCATTGCTAACCCCCCTACTTTGTGCAAGCAGAGAAACCTCCGGCTTCAGTTAGAATTATTTGGGTAGTCAGGTTTTTTTTTTTTTTTTTTTTTTTTTTTCTCTGAACCTCTCCGCTCGTATTCCATATCACTACCAAATATTCTAAAAAATAATAATTTTCAGACTTATGACCCTTGAAAATGTTTGTCTGAACGAAAAGCGCTTTGGGTATATTTTAACGATCTTTTTTAATCGACTTATTTATTTTATTTAATTGTACATATAACTTGCCCCATTATATATATATATATTTTTTTTTCTTTTCCTCACCCCGGTTTCCATTTTTTAGTTGATTGAATTTACGATATGGTTCACTTTTTTATAATTATATATATATATATATATATATATATATATATATATATATATATATATATATATATATATATCAGAGTTGGGACGATTAATCGGAATCGGGAATCGGAAAATCAAAACTTTGTGGGGTATCGAAATTGGAAAAATTATACTCTAATTTCCGATTCAACACCGATTCTTAAAAATTTTAAATTAAAAAATAAAACAAGCACAAACTCTTTTTTATTGGACATTGTTTCATTTACAACATAAGGCTGAGAAGGGCCACAGAACTGTTATAAATCTCATTTGCTGTTTTAACATTGATTAGCGATAACTTTCCTATTTCCTTTGTAATCGTTCAGCATCAATTCGCTAAAATGCCTATATGCCCTCATCCGGTGAAGTGCATATGATTATTGAAAAGTGTTAAATGCTTTGGACCGGGGGGGGGGGTTAAATTATGTTGGTGCTGGCCGTACATTGGGTGTCTAGCATCGGCTTTTTCTAAAAAAAAATTAAGTTATATGGAACCTGTTTGGATACAAGGGAATCCTTCCCGGCTGAGGCACTTGCTATTTCAAGCATATTTGAAAGCCCATTCCCAGACGTAGACTCTCGAAACCTAATTTAATTTGTTTTTATTGGTTTTTATTGTAAGCAAAGTAAATATTCTAGAGTCCACTTGCCTATTCAATATCACAGATTTTAAAAAGCTTTCCGCGCCTATTTGATAAATGGACATATGGTATCCTATTAGAGACGTCACATTTTAACATGCTTGGATTTTTTTCTGGCATTGGTCTTGTCTGATCACCACACCGTTGGAAATATTATATGTTTCCTGATGTTTTTTTTTTTTTTTTTTTTTGGCACAAGTTAAAAACTTTGGATAGAATAGATATATGTTTTATTACATTTTCACACTAAACAGGGCACATTGCTACGTTGATATAGGCGCTATTATCAGGGGCCTAAGTTATAGAGGTACTAAGAGGGAATTTAGTAGCGATATGTCTTTTCACATTACACTTGAAGTTGTGCACCTCAGTACAGTTAGGGAAGCAGGAAACCGGAAAAAATTCCAAAGTCCTGCAATTCTGGGGAAGAAGCTATTAGAGTAAAAGGTTTTCTTAAATCTAGGGATCTGGACTGTGTAGCGATGGCAATTCGCTGCTTGTCGGGTTTGTCGGGGGTATTTTTGTCGAGGAGCTACAAGAGCTTGTAATTCGTCAGATCATCCACCATTAAAATACTTGTAAAACGGGCAGAGAGATGCAAAATTTCGTCGGTGGGACAGGGACTGAAGTTTCGATGACTGTTCGGGATCTATTAGGTTGGCGAGTCTCTTTTGGAACCCATCCAGAAGCGAGAGACTAGTAACAGATGCATCAGCCCTTATGTGACAGCAGTACTCCATACATGGGCGAATGGTGCCTTTGTAGAGGTACAGGAGACTTTCAGGCGTAAGCAACTGTCTAGCACAATAGAGAGAGCCCATCTTCTTTGCAGCAGCCTTAGCAATGGTGTCGATGTATCTAGTCCAATCATGTTTACTATGAACGTTAAGCCAAGGAGCTTGAACGAACTGCTGTCAGGTAAAGTATCTCTAGCCATAGTTGTTGGTGATTGGTAAGGTTTCATGTAATTATTAAAGAAAACGAGCTTTACCTCGGCAGTGTTTTACGTTACCACACATTTATGACCCCATTCCTCTAGGGTTTGGGCTGTTACCTTAGATATGTGCACATTAGTTTTCCTCACGTGCCTGCCATAGAGCGTGGTGTCGTCGGCAAATATACCCATCTCAGAGACAATTTTATCAAGTAAACCGTTTATGAATATCATAAATAATAAAGGTCCAAGGATCGATACCTGAGGTACACACGCATTTATATAAAAATGTTTGGACCTATGCACATCGAGGGCAGCCTGGATTCTTCTCTTATTTAAGAAGGATCTAATTAAGCTAATCATTCGTCCAGTAATACCATAGGATTTTCTTGAAGTGCAAACATTGAGAAGTTTATTAACTTTAAAAAAACTTTCATTTATATTTTAAATGCCCCAAACATGTGAGATTCTACTTTTTAAGTGATTATGTGTGAGCACCCTGAAACGTTATTTTAGAATTTAGAGTGGGTGTTAGTGTTGCATATAAATATAATGTAAACTGACCCCATTTAGGTACATTATATTTTTTTACGCAGTTAAGTAATTTTTACCACTAATTCTAAGGCGGATCAGCAAAACCATGAAATTACATGTAATTGCTTCTATTTTTCGTATTGGTACCCGTACTTAGGGTCAGTATTAGGGAAAGAGCGTGGTGTTTTTTTACTTTTAACAATACTATATATTAAAATGATAGTGTGTGTTATTTACTTTGTGGGTCATGATTACATCCGAGTGACTGTTAATTGTTATGGATTCCCATTTCTTATAATAAATAATTTTACCAAGAATTCTTCATAAGTTTTGGTTTCGGTGTAATTATAGGTGATGGTTCTTAAGTTATCTATTTTTTATAAACAGTTTTACCAATAATTCATCATAAGTTTTGTTTTTTATTTCAATTATAGCTGATGGAACTCCAGTGATTCATTCTTTATATATCTTCCCTTCTAGTCTATCTTCTATCTATCTTCTATCTTCTATTCTTCTATTCTTTTCTATCTAAATAAATAAAATGAACTCATTTTCTATTCTATATAAATAAAATGACCTCATTTTTCCTGTGTGAGTTTGACCTTAATAGGATTAAAAATCAAGAAATTACATGCAAATGTAATGTGCACAAACTGCAGCACAGGATCTGAGGTGTGCTATAGGCCTATTACCCTTACAGTTCCTCGATAACTGTAAATTCCTATATTTTTCCCGGTGAGAGTTCACTGCCTAAACCGGTTAGAATCAATGGAAGTTGTAAAATCTGTTCTCTCTATTAAATTCCTACTACTCCTGCTCCCACTTAACACCGATGAGAACACGTCCACAAGGAACAGTAGGAATAAACATCGGTTTAGAATCGTAAAGCGTTATTAAAGCCATTTTTTTTCCATTTTTGTTCTATTTTTTTCGCTTCTCTCTCATAAACAAAAAAAAGAATTACGGTCCGTTAACATTATCTTTTTGCCTTTTTGCTTTTTTTCCTTTAACGCACAAACCAAACTGCGTGACTACTCGGATTTATTTCCCGTTTTGACAACTCTAATAACAGAATCATACTATGAGTTTTTTTTTATTAGTACTTCCCACTAAAAACTTATTATAAAAAAAAAAAAAACAATTTCTTAGTTACCATTTATTATTCGATTGCAACGATACTGTGATATTACTTGCATTTTTCTTAAAAATTAATACTTGCATTTTACTTAAAAAAGAAAAATAAATAAATAAATAAATAAATAAACGCGCTAAACGACCTATTAAGATTAGATTGTTTTGTTTTGTTTTGTATTTCTCTCTTCCGTAAAACACACACTGCGAGACTACTAAGTTTATACTTCCGGTTTTGACGACTCCAACCGAGGAATCTAACTATGAAGTTCATTTATTACTGCTTTCAACCACACAATTCTTTTAAACTAACATCTCATTTTTTATAAATTACTATTACAACGCAACCATATCGTGTAATTACTTGCATTACATTTGATAATCAAATAAAAAATACTATTACAACGCAACGAGATCGTGGCATTACTTTCATTGCACTTGAAAATCAAGAACAAAAATAATATCATAAACTGCATGACTACTCGGTTCTTACTTCCGGTTTGGACGACTGTAACCGACGATTCTAACTATGAGCAATTTACTATTTAATTATATTATTTACATATTTAGATCGTGTAATTACTTGCATTTTGCTACTTATTGAGTTTTCCACAACTTTTTCGTCAAACCCTTTCTATTTAATGTACTGTTTTGTCGGCTCGAAAACAGTCTTTAGCTGTATATTTCAAACCTACAACTGCTGACGGACACCGTTGATTACGTTACGTTCGCGAAAGTCAGTTCCAACTAAAAAAAACTCTGACACTGTTTTAGATAGTTTTTAACTTATTTACCCAAATTTAACATATTCACCAGAGTCCGCGATCATTTGTCTTCTCCAAATACTGACATAAACACTGTGTTTTTCGAGAAGATTAAACATTTTACACTAAATGAAAACAATAAAATGTCAAACCATTACGTACTGCAAGAGTACCACTTCTTACATTTCCGCATTTTTTTTCTCTTTGACAGAGTCGGTTTCTGTACTAAGAATATAAGAAGCGTGCATTTTCTCTTTTGATTAGACTTTGCCATTACACCAAATTGAGCCACAGCAACGCGTGGCATCGTACAGCTAGTATATAAATAATGTTATCAAGGATTATTTATAAATTTTGATTTCGGCTTCGATTATAGCTGAAGGAACTCAATTTGATGTACCTAAGTCATATGGATATATTTTATTTTTTAAATCGCAAATTTATAATATATAAAAGTCGATAGAACCTTAACGCTATAATACGGAATCTGCAAGAATTAAAATATAATATTTAAGCGTACTTTACGTCCTGGCTACGCCGGGCATCCCTGCTAACCTGATAAATACTTTTGCAGTTTTAACGAGTTACAATAATATCAGAGTATCTCTATTTACGCCATGAATACCAACATAAATATATTATATATGAATGAGTCGCCTGTGGAATTTCCACGGACCCACTAGTCGTTATCATTATTTGCATCTCATTTTTGTTGATTTATTTACAGCTAAGCAAATCAATTGAATAAACCACCAAATTTATACAATTAAAATACAATTTAAACATTCATAAAATAGCCACATAATAGTTAACGAAGCCCAACGCTCTCTCCATGTTAAAAATGTTTTTTTCTAAATAGTAACATTATTATTTATATATTCGTTTGTAACAGTGGGAAGGGGGCGTTGTTAAATTTTTTCTTAGATCGTTTTCTCATATTACCTACCAATCGTCGACTATTTAAAACTGTTTATTAAAACTTTCAAGTAAAACGTTGTACACTAACGACGAACTGATTCAATTTGACTTTGATTAAAATCAAAATAAACCTATTGTTGTCTTTCAGTTTGCAATATATTACAAGGAAACATTTGAGAAAAAATATACCCGGAAATTCCCTGGGGAGGGCTATGTAATAATTTTGAAATTTACAAAAATATAGAAAAATACAAATCGTTAATTAAATCTTTATAAACATTAAAGGAATAGGAATCAGAATCGGGAATCAAATCGGAAATTTAGAATGGAATCGGTAAGTGGATCGGAATCAAGAAAAAAATGTAATCGTCCCATCACTAATATATATGGGTTATTCTTTTCTTTCTTTAAACGCCGGCAACAAAAGTGAAGCTATGAATTAATAAAATTTCCTGATCAGGTTTTTTCACGTTGATTTATTTTATTATCTTAGATAAAGTAAAATCAAAATTACGATCCAAATTGGGTCATCTCAGAAAAAGTCTTAATGTCATGTGATATATAATGCTATAGTTTATAAAAAATCATCGGATCTGTTCACAGAAAAGGAAATATTTAGAATTGCTGCAGAAATATACGACAGATAGACAGTACAACTGGCGAATCTCCAGTAAGTTAGTAAGTCTTTGATGTGAAAGGTTATGCGGGTTTATTCTTAACAGTCCCAGTACGGGATCATTTTTGTACACGCTCATTTCCAATCTTTGTCTTCTTCTTACCGCCTCTGCGAAAGTTGAATATAAAAGCATCGCGCCAGCTTTTTATGTCAAAGGAAGAACCAATTAAGTTTACGATGGAAAAGGACGCTATTTATTTAAGTAGATTAAACCTTAGGGCAGAGATGATTGAGTTAGGGTAAAAGAAAGTGGTAACCTATAAGGATGAACACTTCAATCGACACATTTCCGTCGTGAGCGCCTCCTCATCGAGTTTATTGCCTTAAAACAAGCATTTCCTCCTCGCCGACACAACGTCGATTTAGTCTTGTGGATTCTTATGTCTGCCACGATTCCTTTGAGGGTAAGAGTCAATTTGTTTCTGCGGTTTAATGATATGATTTATTGCGGATAGATAGTTGTATACTTGTGTGTCTGAATAAATTGCTTTGTTCTGGTTCAATAGATTCTGATTCAACAGGGTTGACATGTACAGCACATTAATTTAAAGGTCGATCAATATTGTTTGCCTTATTTCGATAAAAACCTTTTTCATTGGTTGTTTCTATACAGTTACTTTCACGAAACTCTAAAAAAGAAACAACTGAATATTCAAAAATAAAACGTATTAGCATTACAACAGGTAGATATTAAATTATTTCAAGTAGGGACATTAAATTGTCACCAGGAATAATCACCCTATATATATATATATATATATATATATATATATATATATATATATATATATATATATATATATGTTTTTATTTGTTTTTGTTAGCGATATTTTCTTGAATGAATTCAAGTATTTATACGAAAGTGCATTTTTACCTAAATGCTTGTTGGGAATAATTTTCCCATTGACCAATCTGGTACCCCCTTTAATCTGGAGCGGCATATACATTATTTTTAAAATATAATTATCCACTGACACGTATTTCGTCGTCTACGACTCATCAGAAGTGAACGTGTCTGTGTGTGTGTCTGCGTGTCTGTGTATGTGTACATTTCCCTAAGCAATAACTCTGCCTACAGACTCGAAGTTTGATATACAGGATACTAAGATTTGGGAAAATATTTGTGATCGGTTGTCGGCAATGCTAGTATATATATATATATATATATATAATACAAAATATATGCGTGTGTACATATACAGTGATGATCATATTTATTGGCACGGTAAAATAAAAGTTAAATTTTGTCTAATAAATTCTAAAAAAGGGATTAAATTAAAGAAAATAACAAAGTATATTATGTATTTTAACTGGCCTTTCCGATGCAGCAATCGGATTTTAGAAAAAATAAATAACAAAGGAACAACAAACATAATTGCAAAAAACCCTTGTTCAAAATTATTGGCACGATTTATTTAATAATCAATTGTATAGCCTTTGGCCTTGATTACCTTCCTCAGTCGCTTTTCATAGTTTACAACCAAGTTGTTGCACTCTTCAGTAGTAATTTTAGCCCACTCTTCCTGACAATAATCCTCCAATTGAATAAGATTCTTAGGCTTCCTTTGCATTACCCTCAATTTTAATGTTCTCCATAAATTTTCAATTGGATTAAGGTCTGGGCTTTGTGATGACCACTCCAAAACATTAATATGATTGTCCTCGAGCCATTTCTTAGTCAGTTTAGCCGAATGCTTTGGGTCATTATCTTGCATGAACCACCAACGACGACCAAGTGAGAGCTCTTTAGCAGAGTCTTTCAGGTTTTCATCCCATATTTTAACATAATCTTCCTTTTTTATGCTACCTGTGACCTTAACAAGTCGCCCTGGTCCAGAGGCAGCAAAGGATCCCCAAAACATCAAACTGCCTCCACCGTGCTTCACTGTGGGTATGGTGTTCTTAGGCAGGAAAGCTTCGCCAGATTTTCTGTAAATATAAGACACTTTATTATGGCCAAATAACTCTATTTTCGTTTCGTCAGTCCATAGAACACGTTTCCAGAATGCAACATCTTTATCAATATGACGTTTTGCAAAGGCTAGCCTTGCTTTCAGGTGCATAGGCTTCAATAAGGGAGTCTTTCTCGGACGACATGCTTTTAAACCAGCTCTCTTCAAAACTCTACCAACTGTATGTCGAGATACATTCAGTCCAGAGGTGCTCTGTTCATCAACAATCTCCCCAACAGAGATCCTTGGGTTTTGTTTTACTTGTCGAACAATTTTCCGTTCATCTCTTGGGGAAAGAATCCTTTTTCTCCCTCTACCCTCTAAACTCATAACGTGGCCTTGCGATTTGAACTTGTTTATTATGGCTCTAACAGTGGATTTGGGAAGGTTTAGCTTCTTTGAAATCTTATCATAGCCCTCCCCATTGGTATGGCATGCTACAACAAGCTTCCTGACGTCTTCGCTGTGGTCCTTAGTTTTAACCATGGCGATTGAAAATTATAATTTAGTCACTTATAATAGTTTAAATAAATCGCTATCTAAAAATTATCTGAAAAAAATTATTCACTGAATTAGCGTTAAACAAGCAAAATATGGCTATAAAAAAGTTCAGAAAGCACGTAAACCGGAAATTGATTGATATTATACTGATACTAAAAGAAAAACAAAGCCGTGCCAATAATTTTGAACAAGGGTTTTTTGCAATTATGTTTGTTGTTCCTTTGTTATTTATTTTTTCTAAAATCCGATTGCTGCATCGGAAAGGCCAGTTAAAAATACATAATATACTTTGTTATTTTCTTTAATTTAATCCCTTTTTTAGAATTTATTAGACAAAATTTAACTTTTATTTTACCGTGCCAATAAATATGATCATCACTGTATATATATGTGTATATATATATATATATATATATATATATATATATATATATATATATATATATATAATTGTTTTTAATTGTCTTTTTAGGGGAAAATGAATTAACTGTTATGTTAGCTGCGCACAGACTAATATTTATTGTGTCCAAGTGCAATTTTATCAGCATCGTCCTATGACGAAAAATAAGTAAATATCTCCAGAAATATGAGGGGGTTGTACTTACTTTTGTATTTCATAAAACTCTTCATTTACGCATGTGCTTGTATATTTCCATAATATATTATTCACGATTGTTATCAAATTTCTTTTTCCTATTATTATATTAATTTAATTAAATTATCTATTTATCAACTGGTTTTTATATAACATTTCCATATACATCTGTCTTTTTATTTTATATATTTCCTGACTAAATAAGTATGTCTCTATTCTGTAGTATTGTTTCTGCATATGTATACTTACATAATTATTACATATATAACCCTGCCTATGTTTCTGTTCTAATGATAAGCATAAAGCGTACAAATGTATTAGCGTGAACAAATTTATTGATTTGATGATTTAATAAAGTATAATTTTTTTAATCGCTAGCTTGTATTTCCTACCACTATAAATAAATACACACAGAGATACTCACACACAAATATATATATATATATATATATATATATATATATATATATATATATATATATATATTTGAGGTTGCTATTTTCCAAATGTACGTTAACCAGGTTCATACGAGAGTGCTCAATACAGAAGTAGAGCCAGTTACATTTGTCTTTACATACGCGGTAGTTTGTTTCTACACAGTCATGCTCATGACTGTGTAGTAACACACTACTGCTATGTAAAGACATATATATATATGTATATATACATATATATATATATATATATATATATATACAGTAAAACTCCTTTAATTTGAACTTCCTCTAAAGTTAGACTTCCCCTCATTTGGACTTCTTCTAAACCTAGACTTTCTCAAAACTTGAACTGTCTCGTCATTGAAATTGTGTTAGCATATTTGATGCGGAGTTGCAGTAAAACAGTTTACATGGTTTACTCAGATATTGCGCAGAAATGTTAATATTGGTACTATGTAATTAATGTAGATTAGATATTGAGAATTAATTTACACTAACTGTAAATTTTCTTCCGATTGCTATATTTAAAATAGTTTAAAACCACCCATCACAATGGCTTGCAACTCTAAAAGAAAACAAGTAACACTGACTTTACTCGAAAACGTCAAATTATAGAAAAATTAGATGCTGGAGTTGAAAATATCGTTATATTGAGATATTAAAAGATTGGAAGAAGTACACTGTTTTACATCAAAATGAAAAAGGAGGAACTATTTAAGGCTGCTCCTTCCTCTTTAAATGAAAGACATGTCAAAAGAAGGACTCTTCGCAGACTAAAGCAAGTTGAATTCGATCGCATATTGCATGAGTGGTTTGTAGCCAAAAATATCACTTAATGCAAATGATGTTGAAATGTGGGTGCAACAAGATGAGGAAACTACTGATCAATATCATGAAGGCTGGAATGGTGAGGAAAATAGCGACAGCTCCCATTCTCTTAACCCTAATGTAAATAACCAAGAACACTTTGATGAAGCAATATCATGGGATGATACAGAAAATCTATGGAGACAGTTAAAATTTCTAGAAAAAAGTCCTTACTTTAGTGACAACTATGTTTTGCAAGCAATCTCACCCCGAAGAGAAATAATCATAAAGAAGCTACAGAGCCTAGAAATTTTAGATTTTCGTGGTCGCTTACGGAATAGAAATGGCAGCGCCCGAGAGTTCCATCGATGAAAATAGAACTTGCAATGAGACACACTCAATGAATAAATTAAAAAAACTGTATTTTACATAAATGTATGATTGTGTAGATGAAAACTACGGTAATAAATATCTAACAAGTAAGAGTAGATATAATCTATTTTCAGTGTTTTTGTTCATTTTATTTTACAGTTCTTACTTGCAATAAATCGTAAACTGAATTTTTTCATTGAACAATTCTTACTTGCAATATGTCGTAAGCTCAACTTTTTTATGTAACCATTCTTACTTGCAATATATCGTAAACTACACTTTTTTATTTAACAATTCTTACTTGCAATATATCGTAAACTACACTTTTTTATTTAACAATTCTTGCAATATATAGTAAACTACACTTTTTTATTTAACAATTCTTACTTGCAATATATAGTAAACTACAATTTTTTATTTAAAAATTCTTACTTGCAATATATAGTAAACTACACTTTTTTATTTAACAATTGTTACTTGCAATATATCGTAAAGTAAACTTTTTTATTTTACAATTCTTGCAATATATCGTAAAATCAACTTTTTTTTACAATTTTTACTTGCAATATATCGTTAACTCAACTTTTTTATTTAACAATTCTTACTTGCAATATATCGTAAACTACACTTTTTTATTCAACAATTCTTGCAATATATCGTTAAATCAACTTTTTATTTAACAATTTTTACTTGTAATATATTGTAAACTCAATTTTTTTTTTATTTAACAATTCTTATTGAAATATATCGTAATCTCAATTTTAATGTTCTCCATAAATTTTCAATTGGATTAAGGTCTGGGCTTTGTGATGGCCACTCCAAAACATTAATATGATTGTCCTCGAGCCATTTCTTAGTCAGTTTAGCCGAATGCTTTGGGTCATTATCTTGCATGAACCACCAACGACGACCAAGTGAGAGCTCTTTAGCAGAGTCTTTCAGGTTTTCATCCCATATTTTAACATAATCTTCCTTTTTTATGCTACCTGTGACCTTAACAAGTCGCCCTGGTCCAGAGGCAGCAAAGGATCCCCAAAACATCAAACTGCCTCCACCGTGCTTCACTGTGGGTATGGTGTTCTTAGGCAGGAAAGCTTCGCCAGATTTTCTGTAAATATAAGACACTTTATTATGGCCAAATAACTCTATTTTCGTTTCGTCAGTCCATAGAACACGTTTCCAGAATGCAACATCTTTATCAATATGACGTTTTGCAAAGGCTAGCCTTGCTTTCAGGTGCATAGGCTTCAATAAGGGAGTCTTTCTCGGACGACATGCTTTTAAACCAGCTCTCTTCAAAACTCTACCAACTGTATGTCGAGATACATTCAGTCCAGAGGTGCTCTGTTCATCAACAATCTCCCCAACAGAGATCCTTGGGTTTTGTTTTACTTGTCGAACAATTTTCCGTTCATCTCTTGGGGAAAGAATCCTTTTTCTCCCTCTACCCTCTAAACTCATAATGTGGCCTTGCGATTTGAACTTGTTTATTATGGCTCTAACAGTGGATTTGGGAAGGTTTAGCTTCTTTGAAATCTTATCATAGCCCTCCCCATTGGTATGGCATGCTACAACAAGCTTCCTGACGTCTTCGCTGTGGTCCTTAGTTTTAACCATGGCGATTGAAAATTATAATTTAGTCACTTATAATAGTTTAAATAAATCGCTATCTAAAAATTATCTGAAAAAAATTATTCACTGAATTAGCGTTAGACAAGCATAATATGGCTATAAAAAAGTTCAGAAAGCACGTAAACCGGAAATTGATTGATATTATACTGATACTAAAAGAAAAACAAAGCCGTGCCAATAATTTTGAACAAGGGTTTTTTGCAATTATGTTTGTTGTTCCTTTGTTATTTATTTTTTCTAAAATCCGATTGCTGCATCGGAAAGGCCAGTTAAAAATACATAATATACTTTGTTATTTTCTTTAATTTAATCCCTTTTTTAGAATTTATTAGACAAAATTTAACTTTTATTTTACCGTGCCAATAAATATGATCATCACTGTATATATATATATATATATATATATATATATATATATATATATATATATATATATATATATATATTAGGCACCGCCAAAACTGGGGGGGCAGGTCAGTACTTTTTGACGGACCGTCTTTTTAAAAATCTACCAAAAATCAGGTAATTATCCGATCAATACGAAATTGCAGCGATTATTAAGAGAAGAATGAACTTTATAACGGTGTACTTATTTTTCATAAACGATATTTATATATATATATATATTTTGCTTACAACCCCCCTTGTTTTGAAGTGGGAACAAATATGCTTAAAATAATCATCTGACACTGAACAAAACATATTGTGTTGTTGTAAGGGACAGAATTATAGATTAAAAAAAAATTGTTTGCATACCTTATTTTGACGTCTGAATATCAGAACTTCGATTGTGTTTAATTATCCCGCTTTTGAGTTTTGAAGTGTGAAATTCGGTGAATATGTTAAGTAAAATAATTAATTCAAGTTAAGCAAAACAACAACAAAAAAAATTTAATATTTATACGAAAAAAGCCATTTTAAAATTTTTGATAAATAAATTAACAATTTTTTTTTAGCGAGCCGAATAATGCATGACCATTATTAAATAGGGCATGCTTTGAAGAATCAATACAAAAAAAAATCGATAAATATTGTGCCCTTTGTGTTAAAAATAACATCATTTTTTTTATCCCGTTTGAAAACGTTTGCCGCTTTTCGACTGCGGTGGATCAAACGCGCTGAAATAATTTTTTTTTTATTCTGCTTTAAATTGCCCCCCCCCATTTTGGGGAGCCTGGCCCCACACACATACACATTAAAAACCAAACTCATACAAATGGTCACCCATCTGGTACTGGGCAGCCTCAGCTTAATAATACATTGAAATTTTCGTCATTTTGGCCTGTTTGGTCTTCCATAGTTTGTTTCTTATCAAACGCAAACGTAAACAGTGTCGATTTAGACTCTAGATTGACGCGAAATAACTGGTTACATATATGAATAAGTGGAATTATTTGAAATCCAGGTACTTATATTATAATATTTTAGCATATTCTCTTAGAAAATCATCCTAAATCTTAGTTTGACAATAAATAAATAAATTAATTATTTCAAAAAACTTTTTTTTAAATATTTATGTACGTTTTTTGTGCACGACAAAAATTGTAAATTGTTAACTTTTTGGGAAAATTTAACATTTAAAATTTAATTAAAAATAGTAGAAAAAGTTTTACATTATTCTGTTTTCTATATGATAAAATTCAGGGTTTTATCTTTCTGGAAAAAAAAAAAGTTACTCATAAATAATGGATTTTAATAAATGTAATCTCGTTTTAAAAAACAACAACAACTTGATTTTGCGGCCATTTTTGGCGGTGCCTAATATATATATATATATATATATATATATATATATATATATATATATATATTATATATATATATATATATAGAGAGAGAGAGAGAGAGAGAGAGAGAATGGTGAAGCTCTGACGAACTGCAAACACTTGTACCTCCCCGACGTAACTACCCTCGACAAACCCGACAAGCTACTAAGTCTCATCCCTTTACAGTAGAGATCCCTAGGTGCAAGAAAGCCTTTTACTCCAATAGTTTCTTCCCCAGAACTGCGGGTCTTTGGAACTCCCTTCTGGGATTCTGCTTTCCCAACTGCAATGATATGCAGAAGTTCAAGTGCAAAGTTAACAAACATCTTTCTACTCTTCTCCCCTCATAATGACCCTGCTAATTAATTCCCTAATAGTAGCCCCCTGCTCCAAAGTGGCACTGTGCCTTGTTTGGGGTGAAAATTGAAAAAAAAAAAAGATAGATAGATGAATAGATAGATAGATATTCTAGTTTTTATGTTCAAATTTCATTTAAAAGGATGAATTTTCAAATAAAATATATAATTTATTGTTTATATACAAGAATAGGATGCTTAAATAAATGTCCGTAATCCATGAGTTTTCATTGTAAGCATATGTCAGTTTTCGGTTATGGTCTTTGGTGTAGTTTCAAGTGAGGGCTACATCATGCAACATTACATCTTCGAAATCGGCTTGAAAGTCAACACCAATGTATACCTGGATGTACTAAAATATGTGGTGATTCGCTGGTAAAATCAGATGGTCACTGCTAGACTCTTGCTGTAACAGCAAGACACCACAGCGGCCCATAAGTCCAAGGAGACTCTGGTTTGGATTCAGAAGAAGTGTTATGACTTTGTACCCTTCTCTCATTGGCCACCTACTCCCCGGACCTGAACCTACTGATTTTGATTATACGTCGAGAATATCACACACATGGTCTCCTACAACACAAAAGTCAGCGTGATCGCCGCCGTCCGCCGATTATTCGCCGAGCTCCCGACAGCCCTTGTAGAAGAAACATGGTCCCAGTCCCAGACGGGTATCGAGGCGCTGATTGAAACTGAAAGCGACTATATTGAATACATGTCATATTCAAATAACCTAAGAGATATTTTCGATAAATATTTAAAATAAAGTTGTATAGTCTTTTTCTTTCGGGCGATATATTAATCATTAACCCTGTAAATATAACAATGTTATCTGCATAGGTGTGGAGAAATATCACAGGAATAAATTCATACATTGGTACTTGATTGCTGTTTACTATAATCAGATATTTCTTAGCCAAAAGAAAGATACTGCGTGTTCTGTAAGGATACATCAATAAACAGGGAGATCTTTAGATTTTTATTATTTGTATTTTTTATAATTGCATCCGAGATAGGTATATTTGTTGATAACATCATGCATGGTGTCAGCATTGGCTTAACCCATGATTTATCAATGTAAGCACAGCTCAGTTTTCGGCTAGTTTATGGTCTTTGGTGTAGTTTCAGGTGACGGGCCTTACAGAATGACATCCAGGCTGCCATGGAGTAGGGCAAAATCAATGGTTATATTTAATGCTCCAACGACAATGCTTATTACTTTTAAGAATTACGAGAGATGGTTTGAAACTGAGGTTGCTATGGCTAATAGTGACCTATCTTGGAGCTCAGCTTTCATCAGCCTAACATTCGCACAAAAACATTGAAAATACTATTTAGTCTGCGACAAATAAGTTTGATTCACTTTACCGTACTAGAAATTTAATAATACCTGCCATTATCCCATATATCCAGAAAGCCATAGTTTGCCCATGCATTTAATATTGCTGCCAAACCTCAGCTTGTTCGCAAACGGCTTGTCTTGGCTTCTAACACTAGTTCCAAAAATTGATTTTAATAATAGGTTTCACATTGTCTATTCAGCGTACTGCACTACTGCTCTTGTTTATTTTAATAGTGACATTCGTACAGTTCTGGCTATGGAATATTAATTTGCTTCAATAAACCCGACCATCTGCAGAATCCTGAATCTTTATTGTAGAAACGGGTCGGTACGAGATCGATACTAAAAGCTTTTTCCCCGAATTGTTTACTTTTAGAATCCCCGCCGTTCTTACTGATTACTCGGCTGCTGTAGAAATTTTATTTTCCACTTTCTGTCTTTCCTTCTTTCTCCCTCCCTTTCTTTGTCGCTCATTTCTTGGTGTATCTTGTGCTACTATTGCTTGTTGTATCACGTGTTCAATGCGTGCATTTCGATTGGGCAAAAGAAATGTGTGCGCCATTTTATTCCATGTTTGAACAAGATAAGGAGATGTCAGCTCGCTATCCTTCGTCATGAGAAAAGACGTTAAAAATCGCAAGTTGGAACAAGAGAAAGAGAAGTCGGCTCGCTTTCTCGCGTCAAGAGAAAAAACGTTAAAAATTTCAAGTTTGAACAAGAGAAAGAAAAGCCAGCTCGCTATCCTGCGTCAGGAGAAAAGACGTTAAAATCGCAAGTTTAAACAAGAGAAACCAGCGGTTTTGGTTTCCTTTCCAACAAGCGAGATTCGTAATGGAAGACGACACAAAATTAGTCAGAAAAGACTGTTTAAAAAAATCAAACAAAATTACAACGACGTCTCTACCGAGGAAGAAAGAACTATTTTAAGGCCTAGAATTAGTTTTGTAAAAAAAGAACACAACCCCCCAGTGAGGCGTTTAAATTCACAAGTCAAAAGGAACCAAGAAATATCCTATAGAAATACATTACACCACAGAAGACTTGGATTATTTTCTTGGAGTACAGAACCAAGAGGCTTGGAATTTTCTCGAATGAGAACATTTAAGTTAATGGCGCAAGGGAGGTCATCTACATATACCCTCTTTTAACAAGATTAAGTGTTGACGTGTTTTATTTAAGTTCTTTGACATGCAGTATGCCCTGACTACACCTATATTCTTACCCCGAGTATCCCTTACAATATTGTTAATGGCGTTCTTTGAGAACCGCCAGAGAGACTAATTTGACAGACACTCTTATTGATGAATATTAAACTGATTATACTCTTTCCCTATTTACCTTCTCATGCATTAAAAAAATATATTGTTTATCGTGGTATTCTTTCGTTTATTTCTTCCCTCTTGTTGTGCAGAAGGGGGAAGGGGAACATCCATATATCCCTATGCCCTCAGCCACACCAGAAATTAACTTCCCAGACCCCCCACAAGTTCCTTAAACTCCAAAACTAAAACATTACCGACATATCAAGCACCCTCTCTACCTTTACCCCTTGTTCCCTTCCTCTTTTCCCCCGCTCTTCTCGCACCCCTCCCATGTTCACTCTTTCACTCTTTCATTCCCTAACAACGAACATTTCTGTAAAAGTCTGAGGAAGCTACAGGCGGCCAAAAAACGGCCGGTAGCTGAAAAAATAATGTAACTTAACAGAAAGATACGGTAATAAAAAATAAAACGCATATTTGCTCTACAACAGTATTGAGCACTTTCTTCAGTTTTTATTAATTACCATTTCTGCTATATATATATATATATATATATGTGTGTGTGTGTGTGTGTGTTTGTGTGTGTGTGTGAGAGAGAGAATTCTGAATAAAATTATGTAGAATTACAAGAATATATTGTTTTACAAAAGAGTAATTTCGATTTAAATTATTGCTCTATCTCGTGCATTGAGCTTTTCTTCTGCTAAATATTGATACTAATATTTACTTTGATTTTATATTTAACGTATTATACAATCTGTAATCCTACGACATTTAGTATTTCATTTAATATATATATATATATATGTGTGTGTGTGTGTGTGTGTGTGTGCATGTGTAAGTATGTTTATATATATATGTATGACTATTTAATTTAATCATTACCCCATTACATCATTTCATATATATATATATATATATATATATATATATATATATATATATATATGAATACTTCATTTAATCACATAATATACGAAAGTTTGATTTTATGCGTAAAGTATTTACTTAAAGAGTGCTCAATACATAGGTTGAGCTAGGTAGCATGTTATAAAAATATATATGGCAATTAAGTTACACAGAATAATCCGCGTTTCATCCACACGAGGTTTCGTCCTTTCTAAGCCTGACAAATCCTAGCGTGGATGAAACGCGGAATATTCTGTGTAGCTTAATTGTCAGATATTTTTTTATAACTTACAATACATACATATATATATATATATATATATATATATATATGTGGTCATATATATATATATGTTCATATATATATATATATATGTTCATCTATATACATACATGTCCATAAATAGTTAATATGTGAGGAGAAATTCATATTGAAGTAAGGGGTTAAGCAATTTGTAGCCGCATAATTTCTGATTGGAAGTAAATATTTTGGTTACTCACTGTGATACGCTGTTGATGCGGATATTTTCTCTTGGTACAGATACTATTCGAAGTTTCAATGTCTACTCAACATTACTCTCCGGTCTATATCTAAAATTGGGAAATATAGATTCATACATTTTTATGAGATTAAAAGAAATGACTTCATACTTATGAAAGTAATTGAACACGGTAAAATAAACGCAAAATAGTTCCTAGTACAATTGAACTACATCACCTACTGTTGTATTTACTATGCAACTGTAGCGTAATAAACACAGAGCTCCCCCAACAATGAAGAAGCAACGGGTGGTTTTCCGCCGATGAACGAAAAAGAATTCGAGCGATTAAACTAAATCAACCATGTTGCCGTGTGCGCAAAGCGAAAATTCCACCAATTGCAAACGCAGAAATTTTATAGATAATAGATAAAGGAACAATAGCTTTTCGTGGGCGTTAAGGAACATTTGATAAGAGATCACAACCAGGTGGGCACAAACTGAAGAATATTGAAATTCTTGGAACGGTTTCTTCATCGCGTTCGATTATTCAAGGGAAACACTTATAAATGAAACGAATGCTTTAAATGAGAAAGGGAAATATGAATATGCGTCCACTTCACATACACAGTTTACGCTACAAGGTGTATTTCAGTCTGCAGTGAGAGATTACAAACAGCTGAGAAAAGACAACAATCTGTAAAATCTGCGGCGGCCAGAGATCCTACTTATATGTGGGTGTATTTATTATTGAAATGCTTTTGCTAGAGTAGAATTTGACAAAACCAACATTTTTCAATTGTCGTTTTGCTGGTAGGTTCTTATGAACACAACACTGAGTAAGTGACATAAAATTTATGTTTTCAGACTTTATATGTCTCAATTTTTTTTATTATCACCACATTAGTTTTTCATTTTATATATTATACTATCTAACAATCTTTTATATCAATTTTTCTCAGAAGAAAAGATCATTCCCTTTATAGAGAAACATGTGTAGGACTTAATAGTATAAACAATCCGACATCTTCTAGAAAAAAAACTAATAAAACTAATACTATACATGCTTTGAAGTTAGTAATTGGTTTGCACTGAGATTAATATTCGTGACCATTAATTTCTGGAATATGTAGCTCAATTGCATATAGGTTCTTATAATTTTAATAATATATATAGTAAAAAAAATATTCTTAAAAATATGAATTCCATAAAAGGAACATCTTATGAGAATAGAAAAACTACCCGATTAAGAGGAGTAAATTACAGATGAATTTTTAAAAATAAGATAAATGCACACAGAAAATTTTTACATTTCAGGTCAGTAAGGATTGAAGTTAGAAAGAAAACAAGAAAAACACTTTTTACGCCATGGAATTTTGAATGTAAATACTTTTCATCACAAGAAGAGAAAAGCTAAACTCATATCGATGCCTCCGTTCAGTCTCAGAAAGCGAAGGATGTCCCTTGTAGGGGCAGCTGCGCGTATAATTGTGAGGCAAGCGTTGCGCAATCTATAACCACTCTTCTCCTGAATCGGCACTGTTTGAGTCCAGTGATTCAGCGGGAACCGGTGTGTCAACGTGATTATGCCGTATATAGTTATATGAAGATAAGGATAAATAATGCAACACCGTATTAAATCATTTCGTTTAGAATTGAATAATATTGGGGGATAACATAATAGAGATTAAAGAAGAGCAAAACATAAAATTAGAATTATAGAAGGAAGAATAGAATAATGAAGAACTAGAAAAATATATAATAAATAGAAGTAAAGAAATATATGTTAGGAAAATAAGAATAGAATTAAAACAAAGACTAAAAGGAACATTATGATTTTGTTTAACTCCTTGGGAGATTAATCCAAATATTAGACGGGAGTACTCCGATACAAATCCTCCCGGGAATTTATATCCGGAACAACATTTGAAAACAACCCTCAAGTCTTTAATTTTTTATTCGATCCGAAACACGCCAAGGAAGCAATTAATTTCTGGGTTCCTAGTTTACGAAATCCTCACGAAAATATCGTAGGTAGGTATTCGATATGTATAAATTACATGTGGACGCATACTAAACATCTTTTAAAAGTGCAACAATTATCAAAAAAATAGTGCACAATCCAGATGTCGGGATGTTATATTCAGTCTAAAAATTTAAAAAAAAAACTTTCTATATTTTTTCAGGTAATTGTTCCAGTTGAAATAATCGATAATCCAAATTCTAGTTAATAAAATTAGGTTTATTTTGTTAATGAGAATTGGAAATGAACCAATGGCAAAAATCAAAAGGCCTGAGTCTGGCCCAAAACTACAGACGAAAATAAACAGTACGAAAGGTCTTAAAAATGATAAATAACGTTACAAGAAAATATATAAAATGGTGCGAGTTGTGAATGATATAAATGTTTGTTTTAATGGTGGTAGGAAATCTCATAGGACGTCAAACACTATTTGTTATCGGATAAAAACAAGGTGCAAATGTGTTAACCGTGGTAAAAGGACATAAGGGGGGTGTATTAAACGGGAGGGCTTTCATTTACTGATTGGCTACTAATTGGTGGGTCGGGGTTCTGGTTATCATCAATGAAATTTATATTCGATATAGGGAGAGAGTGTGGATTATGGTTCATAAGAGATGGAGAGAATAGGTATCAGTTAAGATCTATACTATAATTTAGGCTATAAGAAGGAGGTTCTGAACCTTGCAAGAGTAAATCACATCTAGGTAGGACATGCGAAAGGTCGAGGAAATATCAAGAAATATTCAAGCAGATAAGGTAGGGAAACAATTTTGAATGTGTAGTGAAAATGATAAGAAAAGAGAATTAATGAATAAAGCAACTTTGATTGATGAATCAAAAACAAAAGGATAAAAGCAGAGAATTCACCTGATGAAAATAAAGTAATAAAATATATTAAATCATAGAAGAAATACTTGCATTGAGAAAGGATATCTAGTAGTATAACAATACTTTTAGCAGTATATAAAATGATAAGAAAAAAAAGGGGAAAGAGGTCATGCTGGAAATTGTAAACGAAAGGGAAAAATGAAAATAATGAGAAAAGTGGAACGAAGTAACCAAGAAAGGGGTAAGTTTTAAATAACTAGCGTAAAGGAGAAAATACATAAATTGCAGACATATTAGGTAGACGGATAAGTGAATATCAACAATAAACATTAAGTTAAAATATGTAAAATACGATAAAACCTTTTCATGCAAAGAACTACATACAAGACAGGAAACCAGATAGTGTAAAGAACAATTCGTCATCAGGTACTATCCAAAGATATAGATGCTGACCATATATGTAGCAATTCATCCTATTTTGTCAGAAACATCACTCAGGGAAAATAATGAATAAGGAAAGGAACAAAACTGGCTAAAGTAATAAGGCTTCCGAAAGTAAAACGGCGGTCAAATTTCTATTTTCTTTTACCTTAATCGCTGATTCTTATCATTATGCTTATAATTATAATTAATATTATCTATAACAAGTTCTGCTAGTTTTTTTCTAAGATAGTTTATATGTTATTCTTAGAAAAAGGCCAAATACAATTTTGAAAGGTCAAAATTGCTTTAAAAAAGAGAGATTCGACTACTTTTGGTTTAAAGATGCCAATCTGGAAACCTGGGCAAGAATATGAAGGTGACCTCCTAATGATGCAGCCCCGTTTTTGAATAGTATTATAATAATACATTATCCTTAGTGTAATGGTTGAAGAAATGACAACACGTCTACTATACCTTACCTAAAAAAGGTAACATTCTAAAGAAACGGGGCAAAAAAATAAATGACTCCTATAATTGCTCGCTGATGATGAAGAAATTAGTTTTATTTGTCTCGACTATTAGAAAAAATTCTAGTAAGTTTAGTGTCCCTGATTCGTTTATAGATAGTAACAAAAGATGACAAAGAGATAGGAGTAATTCAAGGATTTCTCTTGCAATGTATATGTAATAGTTTTATTAACCTATGAAGCACAATATTCATTCTGAATTTCTATTAGTACTTATGAATTTATCTTATTTAGTTCTATATTTAAAATACATTTTTATAGGAACTCTAATAAACTCGTATACTGTCTCATAAACTTATTTCCGCGCTATGCAGAATTATACAGGTAATTTATGCAATAGATATTACAAAGAAGTATGGGAACCGATTTCCCTGTAGTATGAACATAGATTGTTGGACACTAGTTTGTTACTGTGATGTTAAGATCGATTTATATCACACAGTTGTCATGCAATTTCAAATGGGGTTGAAAGATATTATCGCGACCTTTATTGGAAGAGTTTATAACTACTGGAACCTAAAGTGCCAAGGAAAATCAACAGTGGATGCTAGTGGAAGATCACTGGTACATTGATGTAAATGTAAAGCGAAATGATTTTCGAATAATGCAGATAGGCTTGTAGTGCTCGATGTCTAGTAATATATTTAATAATCGGGCTATTTAGCTGATTAACTATATATATATATATATATATATATATATATATATATATATATATATATATAGAGAGAGAGAGAGAGAGAGAGAGAGATAAAAAGAAACACACCGTGTTATGTGTTCATCAACGCTTCGACTTTATTTCGAGACTTCCTCTGGATGAAATATATATATATATATATATATATATATATATATATATATATATATATATATATATATATATATATATTCAGGTTTTGTATAGATTCACATGAATATATCAAATCGCAATTGTTCGTATGAATTTTAAATTGACAGGAATGTTGCTAAATTAATTTTTGTATAATTAATGTTGCTTGAAAGGAAAATTTTACATATTGGTATTTTCGAATAACAGAGTGTATTCATATTATATACCCATGAAAACATTTTAATACTTCAATGAAATTTTGACCTGGGATGTATTTATTAATCTACTAGCGGGGCTACCCGACGTTGCTCGAGTGTTTGTTTCCGGGACGGGGATGTGGAGTTTTAAAAAATGTTATGGTAGGTAAGTAGGAAGGATCAAACCCGGAGTCATGAGTAAAAGTAGGAAAATGAAGTGTGAAAAAAAAAACAAAAAAAAAAAACTGCAACGTTAACAGTTCGGCCACCAAGAAAAGTCCATTCCAGTTGTTTAGGAAAAAAAACGACTACGGTAGGTCGGCGCGAACGTGAAAATATAATTTGAATTGTCCAGCACGCTAACCACTATGCCACAGAGTACTGCAGCTTAGTTTAGTGATTTTAAATAACTTCACATGAAAGAACTACGAAGCCAAACCGGTGTTCTCTACTCAACTGATCCTTGTGAACGATCCCCAAACGGTGTTAAGTGGTGGCAGGGGGAGGAGGAATTTATAAGAGAGAAAATATTTTACCCCTTCCATTGATCTTAACAGATTTTGGCCGTGACTTCTCAGCAGAAAAAGTATAGAAATCTAAGATTATCGAGGAATTTGAGAAATAATAAGCCTATAACACACCTCAGGTATTGTTCTGCCGTTTGTGCATATTATATTTGCATGAAATATCTTGATTTTTAATCCTATTAATGTCAAAATCAGACGGGAAAAAATGAGTTCATTTTATTTATATAGAGATATTGAAAAAAGCTTTTGCAAAGATGTAATGTAAATCTGAATACATCAAAATCTTCACAAAGGAATTCTACAGCCTTTTCCTATTTCACATCCAAAAAATTAATTTTATACAGCACACATTACTTTCTCTTACACCTGACAGCTGTGCTCATGAATTAATAATTATCGGTTTACTAGTATCGTACGAAACATATACAAATATATAAATATATAAGCTTAATAGATACATATTTGCATACATATATATATATATATATATATGCGCATACATATGCATATAAGTATTTGCATATATACATATAAACAAATATATATATGCATATACATATATATATATATATATATATATTTATATATATATTGAAAGCCGAAAAGGGAGCAAATTACCGCCTATATCCGGCAATGTTTTGTCTATATTTAAAAAAATTCTTTGAGGTCATTAATTTTAAACAAAATGAAAAAAAAAACGAGTACAAGCTGATGTTGAAGCATTTCTCTTAACAAATACCCCGGATATCTTAGCACTAAGTGAGACTAACCTACACTCCTCCATCCCCTCTAACCACTTTAACATGCCTGGATATCTCCCACTCTGCTTTAAGGACTCTGACAGACACATTCACGGACTTGGAGTTTACATTCGTAATACCCCCCCTTGACAAGAGAAAAAAACCTAGAAACAGATGATCAAGCCTTTATGTGCTTTAGACTAAACAGGCAACACAATATTAGCTACTATTATTTTTTCTACCGCTATCCCTCGACTCAGGACTGCACCATAATAAACAAAGTCTCTGACAGCATAGACACGGCATTGTCCCTCGACACTAGCGCACAAGAACATGTATTTGGTGACTTGAATGTCCACCAGAAAAACTGGCTTGGATTCTCTACTTACACAGATGCAGCAGGCAGCACAACTCATAGCTTCACTATATCCCACTCCCTATCACAAATTGTTACGTTTCCAACCCGGTTCCCTGACCAGGAAGAACAACACCCATCACTTCTAGATCTCTTTTTGACCACAGTTCCCGATGACTGCATAACGAAGGCCCACAGCCAACTCGGGAACGCTGATCATGCAGTGATAATGGTTGAAATCGCCCTAAACTCTAGACCCAAAACTGAAGAGCCAGTGCTCAAAACAACGAGATATTATAAAAAGCTGACTGGGAAGCCATCAGGGAAATAATTAGAGATGCCCCATGGAGAAATATGTTTTATCTCCCTGATGAATAATGTGCAAACGAGACCGCTGACTGGTTCAAAACTGCAATCGAAGCGTATGTTCCGATGCGGAAATTTTATAGTAAGCTCTACTCTCCCCAATGGTTTCGTCGACTTGTGCAACTGCCATTGCTCAAAAGCAGCATGCATACCGTCGGTTTAACCGACATAAGTCTAGATCAAACAGACTGAAGTATATAAAAGCTAGAAATAAGGTTAAGAAAGAAATAGCGACAGCTAAGAAAGAATTTACGGAATACACTAAAAAGCGCATCGAAGCACAAAAACTAGGAACTCGAGACTTCTGGAAAATCTACAACAGTGTAGTATATAATGGGCAATCAACAATTCCCCCACTAACCAACGATCACGAGGTTGTCTCCTCAGCAACCGACAAGGCTAACATGCTTGCCAGTCGGTTTTCCTCCAACTCCATACTGGACC
This sequence comes from Euprymna scolopes, assembly GCF_053919585.1. Lineage (NCBI taxonomy): Eukaryota > Metazoa > Mollusca > Cephalopoda > Sepiida > Sepiolidae > Euprymna > Euprymna scolopes. Next base: position 187,524,796 of record NC_136484.1, on the reverse strand, counting down.
CTCCAACCACCCCCTACCTCAATTTCCTATGCGGACAGAGGCCACGCTAGACGATCTGAAACCACCCCTGCTCAGGTGCATGCTATCATAAAAAACCTTGACACTTCAAAAGCCTGGGGACCCGATCTTATCCCAGCAGTGCTATTAAAAAAGTGTTCAGCCGAAGTAGCTCCAGTTCTCTCCTAATTCTACAACAAATGCCTTAATTAAGCTTGCTTTCCGGGCTGTTGGAAAACTGCTTCTGTTGTACCAGTATTCAAGAATTCTGGCGAAAGAACAGACCCATCAAATTATCGCCCCATTAGCCTCCTCCCACTTTTTGCCAAAATATTTGAGACCTTAATTAACCATGCTCTAGTTCATCATCTTACAGATGCTTAACTTCTGACTGACAAACAATATGGATTTAGACAAGCCCGTTCCACAGCAGACTTCCTAACTGTGATCTCTGAACGTATATACCATTCACTGGACAAAGCGGGGGAAGGCAGAGCGGTAGCTCTAGATATATTTAAAGCTTTTGACAGGGTATGGCATGAGGGTTTCCTCACAAAAATCAGATCATACGGTACCAATGGTAGAATACTTAACATAATTAAATCCTTCTTAGATAAGAGAAAAGTCCCGGTTGTCCTCGACGGTCGTACATCTAAACAATATGAAATAAATGCGGGGGTGCCCCAGGGTTCTATCCTTGGACCTCTATTGTTCCTTATATTCATAATTGACCTCCCCGAAAAAATTGCCTCTCAGATGGGTATATATGCTGATGACACTACACTCTATGGCAAGCACGACAGGAAGACGAATGAACACATTTCTAAAGAAATGGCAGAAACACTAGAGGAAGACCTCCAATCTGTGGTGGAATGGGGGCAAAAGTGGTTGGTCGCGTTCAATGCTGCCAAGACTAAACTAGTTTCATTCAATAATTACAAGAAACCCTCTCTACCACCTATAGCAATGACCAACGATTCTTTATCTGAGAGTACATCTTTCAAACTCCTTGGCCTAACCTTCACAGGAAACATGAGTTGGAACAATTACATTGAAGGCATTGCCGGGGCCGCTGAAAGAAAGGTGGGCTCTCTCTATCGTGCTAGAAAACTACTAACACCCGAAAGTATTCTGTACCTCTATAAGGCCACCATTCGCCCATGTATGGAGTATTGCTGTCACATCTGGGCTGGTGCATCTGCTACTAGTCTCTCGCTCCTTGACAGGGTTCAAAAGAGAGTCGCAAACCTGATAGGCCCTGAATTGGCATCCAAGCTTCAGCCTCTGTCCCATCGACGAAATGTTGCATCCCTCTACCTTTTCTACAAGTATTTTAGTGGTGAATGCTCTGACGAACTGCAATCACTTGTGCCCCCACGACGTGAGCACCCTCGACAAACCCGACAGGCTGCTAAATCCCATCCCCACACTGTAGAGATCCCTAGATGTAAAAAATATTTCTACTCCAATAGTTTCTTCCCCAGAACCGCAAGACTCTGGAATTCCATTCCATGTCCCTGCTTCCCCAACAGAACTGACGTGCAGAAGTTTAAGTGTAACGTGAACCGACATCTTGCTGCCCAAATCCCTACATAGTACCCCAGTAGTTTTCTCCCCTGATAGTAGCCCCTACACCAAAGTGGCAATTTGCCTTGTTTGGGGTGAAAATGTAATAAAAATTTAAAAAAAAACAATATTTGAAAATATAAATTTTTGTATTTGTAATGAAGTACGAATGTTACATTGTTCTATTTTAAAACAAATAAGCCGTTCGCACTCGAAGTGTACATAGCGTTGTGGAATGAATATATATACTTTCAATGTAATTTTTCTTTCTTTTTGTTTACTTTTTTTCAATCACCCGAATGAAATCTTCGAATAAATACAAAACGTTGATGAACACATGATTTGCTATGTTCGTTTTTCATATATCTATCAATTTTCAATATTATCTCCATAATGTATATATCTATACAGTGTTGAAACGTAACATTGTCACCTTCGAAAAGAGGACATGATACCATTTCTTTATGATGAAAACCGGTTTTCCTTGTTGTTGCAGACGATTTACTAATCGGTCACTTTTGTAGAAATCAAAAGAACAATATAATGTTTAAATGAGTCAAAATTTTCAACGAGCAGGATCGGAGATGCACCGTTGTACAACACAGGCTCTCTACCGATCCAATTTGTGACAACAGGAGCTTTTCCAGCGCATCCGAAATGGGTCGGTGGATTAGCACCAGTAACAGAAACATGTCCAGGGTTAACAAAATAAAGTTTTCGGCCACGGTTTTGTCTTTGTTGTTGTTTCAAGTGAGGGCTATATCATGCTTCTTCACACTTTCGAAGTCGGCTTGAAAGTGTAACTAGATGTGCTCACGAGTGTGATGATTCTCTGATACAATCTAAGTGCCGCTTACAGACCCTGAATATTGTAGCATGTCTTGCCGCCGACCCACAAGTTCCAAGAGATACAGAAGTACTACGACTTTGTACCCTTTGCACATACGTCGATAACACTATCAACATTTCCTCCCACGACACCAAAGCATGTCTGATCGCCGCCATCCGCCGAGTATTCGGCGAGCACCCGCCGGCGCTTGTGAAAAAGCCATGTTTCCAGTTCCAGACCCGCATCGGGGCGGTGATTGAGGTTGAATGCGGCTACATTTAATAGATGTCAGCTCTACTTCATAATCAAGTTACCTGAATTTATTTTTCTATAACAGTTTTAAAATAAAGATGTATTATTTGTTTATTTTAAGGGCGAGAAATGTATCGTCCCACCCTATATATATATATATATATATATATATATATATATATATATATATATATATATATATATATATAATAAATTCCACAGCCAAACAACGTCGCAACCCGCTAGCTTTTTGGCTGTGGAATTTATTATATACAATCTCTCACATTCTGAATATATATATATATCTATAAAAGTGAACGTGTCTGTCTGTCTGTCTGTCTGTGTACATTTCCCTACGCAATAACTCTGTCAATTTTTAGTCTATAGACTCGAAATTTGAAATACCGGGTACTGAGATTTGGGTAAATCGATGTGACGGGTGTCAGCCAGAAATTTGGCTGTTAAGGGGTCAAATTTCAACGATTTGACCTTTAAGAACTCTACCAAACTCCTCCGACAATTTTGGGTCTAGACACTTGAAATTTTAGATATAGGTTCCTTGAACCTGGATCTGACTTAATAAAGTGATTTGAGCCCTAAACTATAAATTTTAAGGGGTCATAATAGGGGTCAAATTAAAAAAAAAATTACTCTTTTTTTTTTTTTGCTCAGCATACACCTCCAAACACCCGGGCAACGCCGGGCTGAAATGCTAGTATATATATATATATATATATATATATATATATATATATATATATATATATATATATATACGCAAAGAGAGGGCGAGAGAGAGAGAAAGGCAAAAATCTTATTAACGTTTTGTTATAAGACTATTGTCATAATTTCTATATTACAGATATTTTATCCGAAAAAAACATTCATAATAAAACCTTATTAGTTTCTGCATGTTTTTGCATCAGAATGTACACGTAATCTAAAACAAACACGTTCTTTATAGAACATCCATGTATAAATAAATACTGGTTCTTTATGCTAATTTTTTCCATTCAAACGTTCCAATGATCGGATAAAAATTATAAAACAAAGCAACATGGTTAAGTCGTTGAGGTCATGTTTCGCCTCGTTGTGGAAATTTCGTAAATTAGAACGCTATTCAGCCTCGGTTGTCCAGCCAGAAACTTAAATAAATACATCAACCGTCACGCAATTGAACGTTCAACTTGTCAAAATGTTCAATATAATAAATTAGCTGACAGTCGACAACAAGGAAAACTGATTAAGTTGTTGTGAACAGAAATGTAAATACGACGTATTTCGCAGTCTCGTTTGTAATTTAAGTACATTTGAAATATCCACAATAATTTTCATTCTAAGAGGACAAGATATTTTGATACGCTTTTGTAATATTTTTGTCCGTTTTATAAAATAAAAGATAAAGATTATAATAGTTATACAAACTATATATATAAAAGCGAAAATGTATGTATGTTTATTTGTGTGTATGTATGAGTGTATATTTGCGTGTCTGCTAAAAACTTTCGAAACACGTGATGAAAATTCACAAACTCGGTATCATATCGAAGCCGCATCCTTCGCTTGAAAAATATCAAAAAAATTGCCACAAACGTTATCTTTTTCACCCCAAAATCGACAATTTTCCACAGGGGGGGGGGGTCAACAAAAACGGGTTTCTCGTAACGATGCATGATTCTACGCATGCGTCAAATGGCGTCATGATAGTTGAAAAACCGTGTCAATTTCATCTTCGTCGCTTTAGCGCAGTTGATTAACGCGTCTGTTCATTATCTAAACGTTTTAGGTTCGAATCGTGGTGTGAGATGTTTTTGTTTTGTTTTTTTTTTCGATTTTTTAAATTTAAATATTGAACCCTGTATTATTTAAGCCATTATTCACGTAACGTTCGTTTTCCTGGTGTTTTCTTTTTTTTTTTTACGTCGCTTATTCTAAGCGACCCCGGGTATCCGCCGATTTTTAAAAATTTTTATATCGAAACAGGCTCATTTAAGCAATTTTTCACGTGTCCGTTGTCTGTTTTCAACGTTCGTTTGCCTTACGTTGGATATTTTTGTGTTTTTTTATGTTTTGATTACCCCCCTTAATTAAAACATTGTTTTCTTTTCTTACTTCGCTTATAACAATGCTTACATCGTCGTCGTAACGCTTGACGACTTTAAAACATCTTTCACTAACTCATTTTTTTTTTTTTACACAGTGATCACCACTTATCAAGGCCCGGAACCCACTCAGGGAGAAGGGTTATTGCAAGTACATTACTTTAGTGTGGAGATTTGATGAAGTGTTTACTTAAGGGGGCGGTCCATTAGGAATTTGTTAACATTGGACTTGAAGACATCCAAGTTGTAGTCCGGTGGAAAGCAGGCAGACGGAACAGAGTTCCACAGGCGTGCAGTTCTAAGAACGGAGCTTTGTTCATTGAATCCACGTGTTGATCTAGGCACAGATAAAGAGTGTGGGAAATTTTTCACAGTGGATTCGGCTAGACGGGTGTTTTTCGTTAAAGATTGGCGAGGGGGACCAGAGATTGGAGTTCAGACGAGCACCTGCCATGGAAATAACGATAAAACAAGGATAGGCTCGCAAAGTCTCTTCTGTGGGAGAGAGGTTGCAGGATAGAAAAAAGGGAATCCCCCACTAAGCCACGAAGTCTATTTTGTACTCTGTCAAGACAGGATAGGCTGTTTTTGCAGCTTCTGCCCAGATATGGCAACAGTATTCCATCCTTGGACTTACTTGGCTGACCGATTCTATTTTAAAACTTCGCCTCAGGCCTTCGGGTTCCATCCTACCCCCCGGTTTCTTTTTTATTTAACACCACACACACCTACAAACACCCGGGCAACGCCGGGTACCCCTGCTAGTCTATATATATAAAAGCGAAAATGTATGTATGTTTGTTTGTGTGTATGTATGTGTGTATGTTTGTGTGTCTGCTAAAAACTTTCGACACACGTGACAGAAAATTCACAAACTTGATATCATATCGATGCCCCATCCTTCACTTGAAAAATATCGAAAAATTGGCCCAAAACATTAACTTTTTCACCCCGAAATCGACAATTTTCCACAGGGGGGGGGGGTCAACAAAAACGGGTTTCTCGTAACGATGACAGATTCTACGCACGCGTCAGATGACGTCATGATTTCGTGACCTGATTTACTCTAAATAGTTGAAAAACCGAGAAAACTTCATCTCCGTCGTTTTAGCGCAGTTGGTTAACATGCTTGTTATTATCTAAACGTTTTGGGTTCGAATCGTAGTGTGAGATGTTTTTTTTTCGATTTTTTAAATTTAAATATTGAACCCTGTATTATTTAAGCCATTTTTCACGTAACGTTCGTTTTCCTGGTTTTTTCTTTTTTTTTTTTTACTTCGCTTATTCTTAGCGACACCCGGGTATCCACCGATTTTTTAAATTTTTATATCGAAACAGGCTCATTTAAGCCATTTTTCACGTGTTCGTTGGCTGTTTTCAACGTTCATTTGCCTTACGTTAGATATATTTGTGTGTTTTTTTATGTTTTTATTACCCCCTTAATTAAAACGTTGTTTTCTTTTCTTACTTCGCTTATAACAATGCTTACATCGTCGTCGTAACGCTCGACGACTTTCAAACATCTTTCACTAACTCATTTTGGCTGGCCGATTTTATTTTCAAACTTCGCCTCAGGGTTTCGGGTTCCATCCTACCCCCCCGGTTTCTTTTTTTATTTTACACCACACACACCTACAAACATCCGGGCAACGCCGGGTACTCCTGCTAGTATCATATAAATGGAACTTTGTCTCTTTGTGCGTGCATTCGTTCTCTATGAACTAGAAAACGGCTGAACAGATTTTGTATGAGATTTTAGTAAATGTAGTCTAGGTATCTAGAATTGTTCGTATGTAGGTTTTGTATCGAAATGTCTTCAATAAGTATCGATAATCTATATTCGAAAAAGTCCGATGAACAAAAGAACTTACGATTTTTACCTAAATTAACATTTTATCCAGAGTAACATCACAGGTACATTTTAGAAGTTTTATAAGCGCACAAGCAGAATGGTCTGGTATATAAAATGTACAGTATGTTCTTTGATATAAACGGACGGGTTCGAAATGGACCTTTCTGTTAAAGGCACATTTGAACCATGTTATTTGAATTTTGCAATTAAAACTTTTATTCAAGCCGTTCTATATAGAGATAATTTCAGAAAAATAACAGTAGTTTCTCCACAGTGCTATATACACTACACTGAATTTTGGACTAAGTTATTGCGGGGAGTCATGTAGAGCTTTATTCCCGTACACTGCGATGTGTCCCCAACCAGAGCTAGGGAATCAATTGATTGGATGGGAAAATGAGCGACTATACTGATTTCGATGACACTTAAAAATATAGGAGTATGAAACATTTGTCGATCATCATTTAATCCTGGGAAACGTCGGGTATTTCTGCTTGTTTAATACATCTATTCATACCTTGAAATTTTAAAGAATTTAAGTGAGAAATAAAACATGGATTTTAACTACTTTATTCTCTTCATTAATAGTTATTAAACAAAATATTTAATATGATTCGGTAGTTTCCTTCGATTGATAACGATACTGCAATAAACAACTTCAAATGTAAAGCAGCTAATGTGAGTGACTAGTATGGTTCCTAAATTAATTGTTTGAGTTAAATACTAAAATTCACAAAGTTTATGTCATAATAGAGTAATGAAAAATATGTAAAATTTAACAGTGATTTATAACACAAAAAAGCTTAAAATGTCATCTTCACGTAAATACTACTGTTAAAGTATACATTTATACTTTATTTCAAATATATAAATTAATCTTGTATATCGGACCATGTCGTAGGTAACAATAAAAACTGTATTTAATGAATTGAAAATGTTCAAAACAATATTCCTTTTCCTTTTGATTTCTGGTAAGTTTTCGACTAGTGATTATATATATATATATATATATATATATATATATATATATATATATTCACATGAAACTTATTCTCTTAGGAAGCCTACTGATATTAACTCCCTGTGACGAGGAAGAACTGATAATTTAATTGCAAACTTTCTGTTCGTGTAAGCTGTACCGTCTGAAGAGGTCCTCAGTTACTGGTAACTAGTTAACTGAAACATGCCCATGAATGTGTAGCAGTATATTTCTGGTCATATAAAAACAAAGGATATCTATATATATATATATATATATATGTATATATTTCTGTAGAAATATAGTTTCTTATTATATATTATATATATATGTATATATAATAAGAATATACATATATATATATATATATATATAGTCATCCACATACAGTACTGTTTCGCTGTTTCACAGTGCGGCTAGACAGGCAACTACCTCAAGCCATGATTGAAACCCGACCGTTTGTACGGCAGTCAAGGCTCCTAACCATTACGCTATTGGCGGCTGCTTGAACGAGTAGTGAGTTTAACGATGTTTTGATATCGTTCGAAATACCTCCGCTCGATTTGTTTACACAAAGAGCGTCGCTTATATGCTAATGGTAATTCGTGTTTCACTTCTCAATATGCTCAACTCAATATGCTCAATAATATCTATGTTTATGTGTTTCGAGTTATAACAGTCAAATGACTGATGCAAGACATGTCATAAATAAGCACATTGGATCGAATGGCTTTATGATTTTTAGAATTTATTTAACCTAATTTTTTTAATTTATTATTCAGACCTAAAATAACATGTAAATAATATCTACACATTTTTTATTGAATATATCATATTATTAGCCGCCCAGAGAACACAGTTATCATAACCGTTGATCGTTTGATAAGAAAGGGCAAATATGGATAACATTTAAACATGAAAAAGCACTTATTAATTTAAAACCATTTAAATGCACATCTTTTATACTACTTTGCTGAATTGTCGTTCTTATTTGACGTATTGTGTACTTTAAAGAGCAAATAGTTACGTCTGTTAAAGTTTTAATAGATATCATCATAGCATTGGCTTCTCCGATAATTTAATCATTATAATTATTGACAAAAAAACGTCGGAGATTACGACAGGGACGATGTGAAGGTTGCCAACATATTAAGTGAACGTTAGTTTTGTTGAAAGTACTGGATCAGAACAAAATATATTAAGATTCGTTAGTTTGTGTCGTTGACCAGACCACTGTTCCCTTTCAATTTTTTCTTTATATTGGAGCTTTAATAGACGTTTATAACTTTTGTTATTAGCAAAAATATTAGAATAAAGTGCGGAACACGGCAAAGACGGGTACCTCAGCTAGCTGTCCATCTTTTTAGCTGCTGTCATTTATAACCACGATAAAATGTTAATGTGACATTATCCGCTTTGGAATATATGTATTTCTTACAATTTCCTTATGCGACTATGTAGTCGCTTATAAATTATTCCTCTATTTTCTCCCTCATGTTGCACAAAAATACAAGAAGCGTTCCGAAAGTAATGTCTCCTATTTTTAGTAAACCCGAATGGCAAAGAAAGATGGCCTATTAGACTGTTATGATGACTGAAGGGATATATTCATTCTTAAACGCTCGTCTTTTTGTTGAACATGTCGTATTGTAAGATTCTAAGAAACAACTCTTGTCATAGACGTACGTGGGAAGCAAAGACGTATTATTGATTTGCTGGCAAAAGAATAATATTAATGACAATAAAAACTATATTCTTGAGCACAAAATATACATCGTTGTATAGGTACCACTCCAATATTCGTAGCTCTTCAGCCTTTTGAGTTAAAAAAAATAGAAGGCAATACTTTTAGAACAACTTTCATAAGAAAATGTGAGCTCCGGGCGCCCATGTACCGTCAGAATTCAGAATATTGAAGAATATGTAGAAAAAAAATAAACTCTCCGGCACTATAGGTCGCTAGTTTTAATGATAATACTCGCGTTTTCATAACTCCTCAATTTTTAGTTTTAAAAATAGGCAGCTTTGTTTTAGTAATGGCACTCATATTTTACGAATAACATCAGGGATTGGTTAAAAATGTTCTGGCACTAATTTACTTATTCACATCTCTAATTCACTAATTGATCAAACGGTTACCTTTCCGATGAATTATCATTTACTCGTCGTGTTTTGTCCTGTAAAAAAGTGTAATTCCTATTCTTCGCTTTTGAATAATGTGGGTAAGCATTCTTTAATATGTCGTCCAGAAGAATACACAGCATGAAAGTGTATACTTTAAATATGTTTTATGGATTTGTTTACATGTTATAAACATAAAATTACCGAATGATATTGTTATTAAAAATGTGAAATTAAGAAACCAGTGAAATTCACTAAATGCTTGTTATATACGCACTAATTATCAGAAAAAATTATCAAGGGTATATTAATATCACAATAGTCCCCCAGTTTATTCTATATATTAGTCAGGAGAGATGATGACGTTAGATCTGAGCGGTTTTTGCATGGAGGTTTTGGATCTCGTTCGCATCGTCGCCTGGTATTCCCAAATAGACTCAATATTGTCTTAACTTCAGTGAACTAATGAGAAGCAATGTGTCAACGTGATTATGCATTTATCATAAACAGTAATTTTTCTAGCAAAAATGTGAATGTATGAGTGAGTTTTCCTTTCTTGTTTTTCTTCCAACCAAGGTATACTGCCACTTGCACATACAGGACTACAATTTGGGACCATTTCTTTAGGTGCACTATGTGGGGAGTTGAGAGGCGATATGTCTGATTATGTTACATTTAAACTTTGCATGCTAATCCAACCTATGTAAAATAATATTTGAAGGTAGGTCTAAAGTAAAGCAATTTCCAAGAATACTTTTCGGGATCAAGGTACATCTACACTAAACGAGGCAGATTGTGTTGGTTTGGAGCCTAGTTATGGACAATTATGTCGAGGGGGGGTTTATATATTACCACCTTTTCACAGCACATCTGATTAAAGTATTTTTAAAGCAGAAACAACGATGCGGCACTACGACGATATGACAGTTCGGGCTTTTTGAAGTGTGAGAATTTGTTTAGATACTGCTTAAGAGGGAGATACTAGTAGTATATCCATCAATCGGAGTATATCAACAATACTTCATACAAAGGTGAATGGTGATTCTCAAGATATACAGGATACGCTCAGGTGTGAGTGGGGTTTTAGTACAGTAGAGGAGGTTCAACTTCTTTTTAGCAGAATTTTTGAGGATATTATAAAACAAGTGTAAACGAGAGAGCATGAACGTTGTTGAGAGAAAGAGTATGTGGGTGGTTGTGAGAGTATTGATGAATAAGTGCGTTATTGAATATTAAAAACAGATTTTTGTCTATCCATTTCTGAAAGAAGAAAAGATTACAAAGGTATCACACGTTTTAGATGTTTCGGGGACGGCTATTTTTTAGCATATCTTTGGATCGAACTTTTTAGGTGTTTCTTTTACTTTTATGGGAACCCATGAATATATAAAGAAAAAATACAAATCATATGTTTTTATTTAACTGGACATGCTTTTGTTTTTAATTTCGTGTTAAATCTAATATAATAATATCACACAATACTTACATATGTATCTACAGAAAGCTACGTGCATTTCTCCTAAGAAGCAACTATATGATTTATAACTCCTGCATTACTATCAGCGCAAACTTATACAATTCACTAGCTGCCATGTCTTCTTAGTATAGTGAGATGAAGCCACAATCAAAGCCTGAGAACTATATTTTTTATTTATTATTTTATTAAGACTAATTTTACTCATAACAAGCATGATTATGCATGTAATTGTCAAAGCCGAAAGCAGGTCTTTACTTGGATACAGATAAAGATCTTCTTAATCTATTCAATTATGTAATTGCGTCACGTGTTATTGGTAAAATCAGAAAAAATATAAACGGCAAATCTTTCACCAACGGAAAAGCAAATGTATTTTACGTTTGTTATGCCAGCGAATCATAACCTTTTATGTAACTGAATACAATGTATTTTTAGATGGTAACAAAAGAAACAGAGGTTTACGTCTATGAAAATGGTAAAACTCCTGCCAGTAAACTTCGTATTTAGAATAGACTCATAAGATTATAGCAAGTAAAACATTGTAAAATAATCGTAAGGAATATGGCGAAAGTTTCAAGAAGCTAGAGTCGTGCATTTAGCAACGTTTTATCGATTAAGCGAGCTGATGTTTTGGCTCGATATTTATAATGATTAGTACGATTCAGAAAGGCAAATAAATATTGAGATCGTACATTGTAATAAACACAGGATTATTGAAGTTCTTTATATAGATAATATAAATTTAAGATAGTTTTTCATCATCTATACAAACATTCACGTATATTTGGTTTGACCATCTTTATTTACCTATCTATATCATTTTCACTTAATTTATATATATATATATATATATATATATATATATATATATATATATATATATATAGTGTGTGTGTGGTTGTGTGTGTATCGTTGGGTGATTATGTGTGCGTGTGTGTGGGCACTTGTTTTACGAAATTAGAAAGTGGACATTGAGTTTATACACGTCGATTCTCTTATTTTACTTTATAGTCATGAATAAGACAATTCATCAGATAATTCTATAGGATATGTGTCTGGCAAAATAAGAATGAACAGTTATTTCTTGGTTTAAATCTGTTTATCTAACTCTCATCGTTGGCTAATTTTTGAGCTTTAAGTAATACAATGTTACTCTTTAGGTTCAGTGACTTCATGTCTTGTTTGGAGCGACTCCCATATATATTACTTCATATTGATTCTTCAACGAAGTAATTACTAACAAATAATCAGGCAAGATATTCGAGTTTTATGACTTTAAAAAGTGCCGATATATATATATATATATATATATATATATATATATATATATATATATATATATATATATATATATATATATATAAGCGAGATGAGACACTGATAGAAATTCAAATGAAAAATCCTGATAGATATTACTTGAAGTAATCCTTTCAAGGAGATCCTAGCCAAAAAGGAAAAGCTAATTCTTTAAGAATAGAGCAATATATAAGTTTCGTGGTTCAATTTTAAATTCTGAAAAAAAACAACATATAGAGACATATATTCGATTTAAGTCAAGCAATAAATTCTTAAATCGAATATAAGTCTTTTTTTTAGAACATAAAATTGAACCGCGAAACTTATATATATATATATATATATATATATATATATATATATATATATATATATATATATATATACAGGTTTTATGAATAAAATTGTTGAACTGCAAAAAACGACGTGATTACATTTCCAATTGATGAAGACTGTTTTCTTTTTTAGCTTGGTTGCAGACCATCTACTAGATTGCCAGTTGTGTACAAATGAAAACAGTCCTTTCTGGAAGTGGCACAATGTTCAACGCATGAGATCGCAGATCCGTCGCGGTACAACTCATGCTTACTACCAATACAAGTATTAACAACAGGACCATGGCCAGCACTCTCAAAATTCATCGCTGATTTGCCACGAATAGCAAGTATATGCCCAGAGTAATGAAAATAATGTTTTCGGCCAGGGCTATAATCTTTGTTGTGGTTTCAAGTGAGGACCATATCATGCCACCTCATATCTCCGAAGTCAGCTTTAAAGTCAACACCAAAAAGTAGCTGGATGTGCTAAATCGTGTGGTGGTCCCCTGGTGCAATCAGCTGGCTGCTGGCAGATCCTGGGTGTGACAACAGGACTCTGCTCCGGCTCACAATTCCAAAGACTCCTGAGTCCAAACGCTTCGCTTCATAGGGAATAATAAGATCCCTACTCGTTGGACTACTTTGTTTGGTCATATATTGAGAAAATATCCAACACCAAAGCCAGCCTTATCGCCGCCATCAGCCGAGTATTCGCGCGAGCTTCCGCCGTCGCTTGTGGTAAAGACATGTTCCCAGAGCCGGACCCGTATCCCTGCATGCTATTGAATTAATTTGGAATTCTTTTAGAGATGACTAATTTGTATAATTTATTTTATTTAATTATTTGCGGACTATTATCCCCATTTTTTAGTTGTTGTTTCACGACGTTTCGGCCAATTATTCATTTATTATTATTTCAATCTCACCCAAAGCCGGTCAGAGGATTAGTTGGCAACAACTATGGAATGCAGTAATTGTTATGGATGATGTTGGGAGATTAGACATCCCCCCTGTCGCGGTTAACCACCTGACAAAAGCTAGAGGGATAATTGACCGAAACGTCGTGAAACAATGGCTATAAAAATGAGGACAATAGTCCGCAAATAATAAAATAAAATAAATTATCCTTATATACCTTCTACAACGGATGCAGCCATGTCTCAATCCAACGTCAATCATTATCCAAGTTTGAAATGGTTCACTAATTTCAGTATGCAATATGCCTCTTTAAAAGAACAAGCCTCCTGTAGACATCAAGTGTACGATCATTTGTGGAGTGTAGGATGAATAAGCCGTTGGGAAATCAACGGTAAAAAGATGGATTGAATAATTGAAATGCGTCATTTCATCTCAGAATATGCAATTCATTCCTGAAAGATCTACGAGTTTGGCAACGTTCTTTTATAGATAAGCATTCAAACAAAACATACAATCTCAATTGGAAACTTGCGGAGATATTATTCGAAAACTTACCATGAGCTACTATTCGCAATATATGTGCAATAATTATTTTGACCAATCGAAACAGAACGGTGGTTTTATTTATGGAAATTATTTTTGAAAAGTCCAAATTTTAATCTTTACGCATTTTTTTCATGAATATATATATATATATATATATATATATATATATATATATAAGACAGAGAGAGAGAGAGAGAGAGAGAGAGAGAGAGAGAACCCGGTGTTGCTCTGTATTAAACGTAACGTTAAATCTCTTTTTTAAAAACTGAAGTAATAACATATACATAAGAACTGAGATCGATACCAAAACCTAACGCTGCATGTCAAATACGATAACCATTAGATCAGTTTGCTAAGATATGTAAAATGTGTTTTTAAACCTCCTGATATACTTGATAAACAGATAAAAATTATTCAACTTTGATCCCGTTTTGCGAATGAAAACCGATAAAAAAATTTCCACATATCTGAATACTAAATTTAAACTTTGTAAATCGAAAATTCGTTGAAAAGTGTCTTTACACGCACACATTTCTTTATATATATATATATATATATATATATATGTGTGTGTGTGTGTGTGTGTATGTGTGTGTGTGAAGTGAATTTTAAGTAAGATAAATATAGATATATATGAATATATTTCGCAGTTCAATAAGGGGAAATATGAAACAGAAAAGTGAACTATGCATAGGCATTTTGAAATCTAATGTTCTGACATTTATTTGTGTCAGAATTTTAGAAAATCATTAAATTGTCTAGTACACAAGTAGTGCTCAATCTCGAAAGATTCGCTAAGATATTCTACCTTGTATTTACAAACTTGAATTGCCATGTGATTTTCCGTCGATTTCTGGTTCTTCTCTGACAAATAATAAATGTTAGTAAACAGTTACACATTTTTTCTATGAGTCCTGAGTCAGAAATCTGGTAACAAAGAGTGTTAAGCGAGTAGATAGCACTGGATATGAAAAAAATGTATTATAAAAATTAGTAATATTTACCGCTCAGTAATTTACTTTTAAGTAGGATAATAGTGCGTTGTTTTACGGTGCCGACCAGGTTGTTACAGTGGTGGGTAAATAGAAAACTTACTTTTTAATATCCATCAGATTTGTTCATATTAAAAGTGTTTTTTTTTTCAATTATATGCATATACCTCGACAACCTAAATACAAATATATATATATATATATATATATATGTGTGTGTGTGTGTTCGTGTGTATATATACTAAATTAGGATCGTTTTTTCTACAATAGGTGCTCGTATAAGCGTCACTCCTTGCTTCCTCCTTATGAGACATGCACGGTAAGACCTCGTCCACCGATCACAAACTAAAGAAAATGTTTTTTCTATCTCTGTGTCTAGTATCACCAGAATTTTTAACAAAACTGCTCTTTTCCTGATGGAAGCATTGCTACAGTACTTGTTTCTTGCTTATTATAGATTACTAGACTACCAGTGACCCGTTGGGTTAGTATGTTATATTAGCTAATTAATGACACTTGGGATGTAAAGAAAATAGTTTTTTGGGGGCATGACAAAAACATTTCTATGACAGTATATTAAAATGAAAAAAAGGATATAGATAGGTTTCTATGAGTCGTTTTGTTTATAATTGTTTATTTTTGAAAAAAAAACTTACAGCCATTGAATTATAAGTGGTTTTCATACTTATAGGTAAATGTGCACTGAAAAGATACCATTATTATTTTTATTATATTATGTTCAAATTAAATTCAAATTTCGATATATCTTTTAATTTAAACGTGAAAAAAAACAATTGGGATACTGAAAACGTACACAGTAAAATAATACATTTTATTGTCGCGTTGATTATTTATTTGTAACGCAAATTTAAAAAAAAAGCATATGTTTGAGGTTATTTATTTATGTTAGTAGTGTACAAGAAAATGTATGAATGTTTTTTTAGAAAGGTGTATTAAAAAATGGAGAATAAATTTTTTAAAAAAAAGTATCGCAATGGGTAAATCGCCATTGTAAAATGCCCTTATGGTTGTCAACGGGTCAAAGGAGATTTATTTGTAAAAACCTTGCGTTTAAATAACTTTAACGTAATACGATGTAAAAAAAAATGCCAAAAGTATGAACAATTGTTCATTTAGATAATTTAACCGCGAAAAGAATAAAAACAATTGGGACGTTGAAAACGTACACAGTAAAACAATATGTTTTATTGTAGCGTTAATTGGTTGGTTATGTACGCATGTGCAACCGGAAGTTGTAAACCAGATGTTGGGTTACAGCACTCGTTACAAGATCATTTGAGTTTTATAATTATATAGATTAGTCTTCAAAACCAATGCCAACAAAACCTTCTTACAAATTCTCTGTATGTAATTAAACGTATTTCGCACCTTTAATGAATATTATAGCATCCGTAATGTTCCCTGTCATTCGGCTGTTTAATGATTCCCTTTCATTTACCGCAGTGGTTCAATAATAAAGACACGTAACTTAAGTTAAGAAAGTAGAATCGTCGTAGAGTGGTGGATATTTAAACGGAGTGATTCGTAAAGTAAAATAGCGGGTTGAGCGTAATTTTTTACTCAACGGACAAGAGGGAAGGTTTGAATATGAAACTCCCTCACTTTCTCTTCTCTTTTTTGTTAATTTTTACAAAGTTTTAAATTTTCAGTCTTCATTTACATGAGAAACTGACCGATCATATTGTTTATTCAATTTATCTCAACAATTTGCATGATAAAATATAGTAAACCTCTCGATCAAAACCTTAACAAGTTAACAAGTTGTGCATGTGGATCAATGCCTTATCGACACATGCAACCACTATATTACCTTCCATGTGCAAAAATATGAATGTTTTGAAACATTTATTCCAGAATTTACAATATATTGACTGATCATGTTTACATTTTTGTATTTGGCAGTCACCAGTTATAAAGGCTCGAAAGCCACTACAGGATAAGCGTTAATGAGTGCAAGGTGGTAGTGTAGTAATCCCATATGGTGTAAATTAGGTAGAACTTGATTATTTATAAGGATGCTTAGCAGGAAGTATTTCACATTAGATTCGAAGTCTGCTATATCGTATTCAACCGGAAAGCATGTCAGCGGAACAGTGTTCCAACGGCGGACAATTATGGGAGAGAAGCTTGGTTCATATGGTCTGCGTTTTCATTTCGGAAACTATTTCGAATAATCGGTTGTTCGACCGAAGTACAAATCTGAAATAAAAAGCTGATTTTGGAAAATAATTATCGCACTAGACTAGATTGAAAATTGAGAGCAGTGTTATCAGTAAATAAAGGTAACGAAGCATCAAGATGAACTGAGATAAATGGTACAGGCATACATCGTAAGATAATAGGAATAAAAGGGACAACCCTTGGCTAATTGCTGCTTGCATCTAACGACGGCGTTTTATCCGTTTTACTATCTTCATAAAGAATACATTTCTATGTAGAAATCTTCTTTATTTAAGTTATTTCTAACACATTTTTCTTATAGTAAATAAAAATCTTTTGTAGCAGAACAACGTTCCGTTTTCTTTTTAGACGAAGGCAATAAAAAATCAACAAGTTGTTGCATTCAAAAATAAATTATATTCATTTATAATGACAAATACAATAAAGAGTAGTACGTATGGTAGTTTCCAAAAAAGGTTATTCCGGAGAACGTTCTTTTTTGTTGAAGAAAATTAGGGAACAGGCGTGTGAAGGCGTGTTTTCATGCTTTTTAGTAATATATATATACATATATATATATATATATATATGTGTGTGTGTGTGTGTGTGTGTGTGCGTACGTGTGGTAATTAAGCTACAGAGAATATTTCGTGAAAATTCGTCAGGAAGTAATAAGGCTGACGAATTCTCACGTGAATGAAACGCGGAATATTTTGTGTAGCTTAATTGCCATATATATGTTTATAACTTATTACCTAGCTCTACCTATATGTTGGGCACTGTTAAAGTAAATACTGAAAATTTACGCAAAAAATTATATTTTCATATATTAATTTATGTGATGAAGTTGTCATATATATATATATATATATATATATATATATATATATATATATATATATATGCTTTATTTTTTATTACCGTTGTATATGTTTGGCTACATATGTTTCAGATGTTGGACCATGTTTACTATCCAACAGCCTCGTCAGGCCTAGCAGAAGTGGTTTTTAGTTATTGGAAAAAAATGTGGTTTTAAGAAAAAAAGAAAGAAAGAAAAGGGGAGAGGCGGGTGTTGACAATGTTTCAGTTTTGAAGGTTAAAAATACATTGAATTGGATTGTGTGTGTAGGGGTAGCAGATTCAGGTAGGCGTGGGTGGAGATATATGGATATATATCTGTGTATGGAGATATATGTATATGTGTGTGTATAGCCTCTCCGCCAGAAAGAGTGAGTAATTTGCATGAAGTCATTTATGCAAATTTCCCTAAAAAGTCTTGTTAAGAAAATGTCCAACAGAAACTTTCTATGTCTGTCTGTCTCCAGATTTTCAAATTCTACGTCTTACGAAACTAAAATCCACAGAGCGGTGCTAGGGGCTTCAAATGATTGTATTTTGTATATGGATCGTTTTTTATGGTTGTTTATCCGGTTAAAACAGTTTTTAAGGAGTCAAAAAAGGGTAAAATAAAAAAAAATCGTTATATATTTTGTACATTAATCTTAGTTAATTTTTAATCATTTTATATGCGTGTCACGATGATAAAGAATGAACGTCACCAGCTTTGAATGCTAAAGTTTTGATTTCGTTTTACATTCTAGCTGATAGGACCCAAATACATTATTTTTACTTTGGAATAATAGCTATTAAATCTGGACTAATTAAAATATCATATTTAAACGTGTTTTACGACTGGGCAAAGCCTGGCGTTTCTCAGTCTGCTAATCCAATATATAAAACACAAAATGTGGGAGTGCTTGTGTGTGTTTGTATATCTCCCCAAAACTTTTGACAGACGCATCAGACCGTGAAAAAATCGGTACTCTTAGAAAGACCGTCGTCTCGGATGACAAATATCTAAGAATTGCTTTACATATAATTATGTGCTGGTCAACTGCTCCTTTTTTGCAAGGAGGAGTCAGTTTTTGCGTCGACATTTTTTCAAGCCATACACGCATAGCGATTTAAAGGTACATTTAAAAGACGTCATTTCGAAGACATCACAAGTGCATTGTGGACAGAGCAGCTAATGCGTCAGCTTTATTCGCCTCTTTTTCCTCTTTCTTTTTACAGGTTTGAACTTGGCTACTACGGCTATTTGGGGAGGGGGACTCGCACTGGCACTTGCCGCTATTTTGATCGAAACATTTTTTAAGGCTGGGTTGCCCAATAACTTACTATACCATCTCTCGACAGCCGGGCAATGCCAGGTGCTTCTGCTAGTCTATTATATAAATGGTAAATGCTTTTTCGTGTGTCTAGCTACAACTAGAAAAATAAATAACTAACATCCAAAAAGACGGTACGCGTTGATTACTTCTACGGGGTAAAATAGTCATTTGTGTAATTTAATGTTAGAAAGATATACATACCCTGTTTTATGTTATGTAGTCCTTTTTATCAACTAGGAAATCAACGGATTTAAGTCTGATTTTTTTTTCAAAGATATATTCCCCTTATGACGCCACGAGTTGTTTGTGTACGTCTATAAAGAGGAATAGGATTGTCGAAGAAGAAAGAAGCAGGTACGGAATGGGAAAACGGGGCACAGAATAGAATAAAAAGGTAGACTTATATTATAATTTTGCCGCATGCAGTGCTGCGTAAAACTAATAGTTAAAATAGAAATATCGGGATATAGAGATGAAATCACTTCTTCTCGTGAACTTTTTTACAAAGGACTCACCACTTATCAAGGACTTAAGGCCACTCGAGGATAAGGGTTAATGAGTGCACAGTAGCCAATCAGACAATATCGTAGTAATTGTTAGTAGTTGACATTTTCTAAATGGGATTACATGATTCATTTCCCTTTATCTGAAGACGAACATATTGTAGTCAGCTGAAAGCAGGAGAACGCAAACAGTTTTACAGGGGAACGAGATTTGTTCATTGAATCCATTTAAACGTTTGGGCACAGATAAAGAGTGGATGAAATAGTTGGTAGTGGTTTAAGCTGAACGAGTATTTTCCGTTAAAATCTTACTAGAGGGGGGACGATAGATTGGAACTCAGACGAGCAGTTGCCCTAAAAATAACGACAAAGCAGAGAAACGCTATCAACTTCTATTTTATATAAAAGAAGTTGCAAGTAAAATAAAAGGGAATCCCCTACTCTGCTTCGAAATCTATTTTCAACTCTGTCAAGGCAGGATAAGGTGCTTGCAGCATCTCCTGCCCAGATGTGACAACGGTACTCCATCCTTGGACATACATTGCTCTTATACATGTAGTGAATTGCATTGGCTGAGCGGTAGAATTATTTCACCATTTCCCAGGAAGCTTGGCAACGGATTTGATGAACGTTCCATTTTAGATCAGGAGTAAAGATGAAGCCTCCCCAACACGAGATTCATTCATTTCAATTGATACCAGACGAGAATTAGAGCGTCCGTGATGTAAAGTTAGGAGGTTGGTTTTAGATGCATTAAAATTAACCAGCTACCCCTTCCCCAGTGCACAACGTGCGCAAGATCATATAAGAGAGCATCAAAGAGAACCTGGTGATTTACGGACTTCATAGATGATAGTGCTGTCAGCATAAATGTCTACAAATGATCTTAGGAAGAGCTTTGGAAGATCATTGATGTAGATTAGGAAAAGCGTGAAACTCAAGATAGACCCCATGAGCACTTCCGCATAAATACTGTGATCTTCTTATTTCTGCCCACTAAACACTACTTTATTATTCTATCAATGAGAAATGTTTTAATAATTAAAAAGACATTTCTAGCTATACAGTAGAGAAAACAATTTTATGGCATATCCCATCTAGCGAATTTGATATGTTAAGAGCAATTGCCCTAGACAAGAACTATCCATCAATAAAACTACATTAAACGAGAATAATAGATCTGACGACGATAGTTGCAACATGAGAAAACTAAGATCTCGATGAGAGATGTAAAAGGGTCTTGTGTTCTATATTATCTTTCGGTAAAGAACAGTTGTCAAAAATTAGATTAAACTAAATTTAATTAAGATCAGCATGTTGTTACTTGTTTAAATTAATTAAAATAAAAGTAAACTATAAAATGAGGCGAACAAATACTTAGAGCGTAAATACTAAAGAAGTATGTCCATACTTTGAAATTGTTTGCATAGATCTATATTTCTCGTCATGGCGGAAACATCTATGCATGGAATTAAAATTAAAAAAAAAAATTATTTAAAACTGTGCCAATCTGCTGTATTCTTATATCGTTTTCCCTTTTATCAAGAAGCGTGTGTTTATATAAAATTAAAAATTTATGCTTCATGAAAATAAAAAATGGTGTCATGTTTTTTTTTTCTTATTTGGAAAATGTTGGAAAATATATACATCAAAACAAGCATGGGACCAAACAGATGTAACCAATACTAATCAACAGAAGCGATTCTCGCAAATATGGTCTCAATATTTTACACGCTACAACAATTACACATTAACTATTTGTTTCGTTCAGTCAGTTTTGTTTTATTTGATTGTTTTGCTAAAAAATTATACTTGTCACCTTTAATGGCATTATCTAAAATGAATACAAGTTCCGGGACTGGGAATTGAAGAGCTATTTTTAAAAGACTAAGCGTAACGAGAAATGTCGGCGTTGAATTGCTTTAGGCAATTTCCGGTAATAAATGAAATTGTCAATTAAAACGTGATTGGCTACTTTTATTTTATGTTTTAGAGCAAGTATTGGAAGTGTCAATATAATTCTTGTGACAATCGATATATTTTTTTATAGGAGTCCGTCTTTTCTTGTCCAATACTTTTTTTTTACTTTTTATTTACATAAAATATAAAAGATTTTCTCTATTTACCTTTCAGTTCGTCCATTCCCTTACCTTTCTCTCTTTTCTCTGCATTCAGACGTTTTCGTTTTCTAATTTGTCATTGTTTCTTACGTCACTAACAACAATTTTATTTTTTATACATGCGTCTAGGCATACGCAAAGGAGGCTTTGTCTAGCAGGCGGGCACGGAAAAGATTAAATTCACATTTGATTTGTTTTGCTTCAATTAAATTTGAAATATCATTTTAATTGGTATGTCATGCCCGATTTGTAAATAACGTTTCCTTTTGTCTGTAACGCTTAAGTTTAAAATCACATTTGATTTGTTCTGTAACGCTTAAGTTTGAAATTGCATTTTCTTTGTTCTGTCATGCTTAAGTTATCAATAATACATCTTTTTGTCTGTTATCTTTAAGTTTGAAATCAGAATTGCTTTGTTCTGTGATTATTAAGTTTGAAATAATATTGCTTGGTCTGTCAAGCTTAAGTTGTAAATAACGTTTTTCTCTTATCTGTTACACTTATGTTTGAAATCACATTTACGTTGTTCTGTCATGCTTAAGTTTGAAATATTATTTCCTTTGGTCTGTCATGCTTAAGATATAAACTACATTACTTTCTATTTGTCACGCTTAAGTTTGAAATAACATTTTCATTGGTATGCCACGCTAGAATTATAAATAACGTTTCCTTTTTTTCTACAACGCTTAAGTTGGAAATAATATTTTAGCATGTTATATCTAAGTATTAATTAATATTTTTTTTATATTTTCAAGCTTTAGTTAGAAAGAACATTTTAATTTTCTGGTCATACTAAAGCTTTGCATATTAAAATTGATTTTCTATGTGCATGTTCTAAATATCGATACCATTGCTTTGTCATACAACATATTTTCAATACACAAAGAAATAGTAATGATGGATATGTTGATTGTAGGAGGCACAACACTTATTATTATATAACTGATTAGAAAAGAGAAATTATTCACAGGGATCTTCTATTTCCGGAAACATGCTTAAAAATTGGTACAAGAACTTCTTTAAGCTTAGTTTTATTACATAAAATTTAGTAAACATCTAATAAAATTGAAAGGAATGAATAAACAAACTGCATCTACCGAATACACATATTTTAACTAAGGATCAAGGAGAGTAATTTGAGCAAATAATGTATCTTCTTAAGAAAACAGAGAGCTGTGTTTACAAAACAACACACACCAATGATTGTGACGAATAACCATCTTTTGAATATCATTAATGAGGTAGCATTGCTATAGTTCCAGATGGATATAAATGTATACACTTTTGAGTCCATTTTAGGTGCAGCCGAAAAACTTTTTTTTTTTTCTGTCAAACATTTACTGTCTGTGGAATCATATTTTTCTCACTATTTGTTCAAATACTTTGAGGAATTCATACCAGCTCTAATAATCTAGTATTTAATTGGTATGTGTTGCGTTTACCACGATAAATGGAAGAGACATTTTCCTTCAATCCATAAGCTATCATATTCTTTATCGATATGCTGAGAAAAGAAAACGCAGAATACATTCTTCATGGAATCCTGCTAGATTCATTTACAATTCATTTACAATAAAAAAAATAAATATTTACAAACGATTACTAATGCTTACTTTATGTTACTTGTTAAGCAACAACTTCAAATATTAGTTTCTACACTCATCATTATTCAGAGAATTTCATAGATTTAATTTGCGTGCGTGCCAATCTTTACTATCTTTAATAGTGTTCTTATCTTATATCATTGATCCGTTTTAAGCAGCAGTTTATCACATAGTCAGGACTGATATGGATATAATCATAAAAAATGATAATTTACTATACTTTATATCGATGAACTAGCATGGTGATACGAAGTTGCCCGAGATTACATGATGGTCAACTAATGTTTCACACTCCCATATTTTAGTGTCATCGAAATCGGTGAAATCGTCCATTTTTTAATCAAATCGATTGATTGCCTACTCTAGTTCAGGACCCATCGAGGTACCGAGGTAGTAAGTTCACATGTTTCACGCTACGAATAATTTCACAATAAGTTATAGTCTGCATTGCACTGTAGAGAAACTACTGTTGATTTTATAAAATAATTTTCCTATATATAATGACTTGAATAAAAGTTTAAAATGCAAACAGGCAAGTATCATGCTCTAATTGTGTACTAAACATTTCAAACGCGCCCTGTCATATCAAAGAAGCTTTTCGTTTAATATGTCGAGCCTTTTGACTTGTGTGGTAATAAAATTCCCAAGTGCATTTGTGATATTAGGCTCTGTAACGGGTTAATTTCTCTCCATATCGCCTGCTCCACTTTTTATCGGATTATATCGATTATCAAGACTTATCTAAACATTCCGATACGAAAACTATCTAAGAACACTGCAAGACACATAAAGTTCTCTCGTGTGAAATTTCATAAAAAATTGGCTTATCCTGTTTCGCGCTCATCAGGAACGTAATCTCAGACACACACACACACACACACTCAAAGTTTGTTTTATATATTAGTAGATAAATATATAGAGATGTTAATTTAATAATATTCGTTCGCTTTTCTCTCCTTAGTATATGTATTTTCTACATTCCTTATTAATTCCTCGTGTGATTCTTTATCAACTAACTAGCAGGCCATCCGGCATTGCGCTATCGTAAAATACACTTAAATATGAGATTTAGATTAATGCAGATTTCGTGTTTATTATAAAATTATATTGGACCCCCTATATAGCAATGATTTAAAAAGTAAAAAAATGACTTGTGCGTCACTACCGAGAATCGAAACAAAAACGTTTAGTTTACGATTTACATTGACGTTAATGCTTGAGCTATGAAGATATGTTTGCTGCAAGGCTACAAATGTAAACATGAACCAATAGCTATTACGTTACGTATGCATATTCGTAATGATGTCGTTCGTACTTTACTTAGTAAATTCCATTTCTCTCATTTTCACATTTCTGCATCGATTTTCCCCGGCTAAAACTATAAATATAAAGTGTCGCATTCGTTCGAATACAATATATATAGTTTTATGTCTGTGGACTAAAAACGACATAGCGTTTGGTAGGCTACATTTTTAAACAACTATATATATATATATATATATATATATATATATATATATATACGCATACATAAATATATATATATATAGAAAGAGGTGTGTGTTAACTAAAAAATGTTACGCTAATATTACGCAAGTATAAATCATACAGAATAGCTGTATGAATATAATTGCATGTAATAGTAAACTAAAGATAATGATGCCATAAGAAAACTAAAAAAAAACTAATAGCGAATTAATTAAAATGAATTTTTAAAATAAGATTAAAATTAGCTAGATCTTTTGCAGATGAATGCAATTCTACGACCCATATATAAGAAAGTTATATTTTCTTTTTAAATACATAGAACAAAGGGGTTTTTAATATGAACATCAATACACACAAAAATACAACTTTTTATAGTACAGAACACCATTGTCTTGTGTTCCACTAGAAGTTGTCGTACTTTCCTTTTTTATTATTATTTCCCTTTGCCTTGTGATTAATCGTTTTATATCTTTGCTTAAGGTAGCTACCCTGCCTCCATTACGTTTTTCTTCCCTCTTTTCTTCCTTATTTTCTTTAAATCCATATTTATTGTTTCAAATTTCTTGAACTTTTCTCTTTTCCAACACGAACAAATGGATAAATATCCTGGTTTCCAACCTTGAATAAAATATCCGCATACAATGTCCGATGGCCGTCTCTCTTAACACCATCGACTCTCGCCTGAACTCTCTTCATGTGATCTCGTTTCATTCACGGGTCAATACTTTCATTTCTGGAATAAATTAAGCGATTTCAAATCCAAACGCTGACATCATCGTCGAGCCATAAAACTCGCTGTCTCTATTACATATAAATGAATTTACCAGTCCAGCGTAAAACAAGTAAATGATGAAGACGAACACAGGGCAGGTGGGGGTGTTGATGTTTATCTTAAGTTCTGTTTCCAAATCCATGTTTATTCATCCATAAGCCCTTTCCTTACAGGTTTGTATTATGCATCGCACCTCAGAATTATTCAGCCCAACTTCCCAGTCCCTCGTCTGCCTCCTTCTCCCACTCTCGTTAAGTCTGTCACTCTCTATATCTACATACATATTAATCTATCGACCTCAATCTATGTATCTACTTTGTTCTTAAAATGGACTCATGTTTGCAACAAATAGGAAATGCATATCATGCCTGGCGATTTTAGGAATCTATCCAAATTTCTTTATAGTGTGCTCATCGGTGGCCGAAATCGTTTCTCGGATGATCAGCATTAATATGCAACGGTGCCGCTTTATTCACTGGAAACATATTGTAGACATGCACTCAGTTCATCAGCTCTATTTCGCTATCCAGAATTTTAAACGGCGTGTGAAATAAACAATTGCAATAATTATGGAAATAAACGAATGCGGGAAAATACCTTCCTAAATAAATATAACAAATAAAAACGTTTATATTATGTGATGTCCAGTAACTCAGTGTTTACTAACGACTCGAAATATTGGAATACTGTGTGTTCTTTTACAATACAACTAATCTATATAAGTAATAAGATATTCTCGATATTCAGACCCTGTTACACCTTTATGAAGATGGAAACTCTGAAAAAGAAACCTTTTTAAAACTGTATTAATTAAACAGTAAATTTAATGTGATGCCAATAAATATGTCAACTGCAGGAACATTTGCGAAGAAATGGTGGACCAGAAAAAGTAATCAATTTGATGGCTGACATCGTACAGCACAGATGAGAATAGCAGAAATATTAATAAGAAAAAAACAAGGACAAGGGCCCCATCATGTAATTAGATATCGCCGACTAAACAGAGAAGTCGAAATAGAAGTAATCATGATACATAACGCTAGAATTATAAAAGGAGATTAATCCGAATATAGGGGAACAGAAATAAACAGAATAATACATGTGAAACACGTGGTGGCACCAGAATCGGTTCATGCCGCAGGAAATATTGTTTAATTTTATACGGGGATGTACAGTCTATCAACTAGTGACGAGAAAGGCACTCAGTTAAATTTTAAGGAGGATAAGGTTACTAAAATTTAAGTAATGTCAAATTGCAATTATCGCAGAAACACAATGCTAGAAGACTGATGCAAGAACACAAAATAATGTGAAACTACAATAGATAGCAAATGAAAGTACTTGAACTCTCGGTAAAATTCAGACACAAGGGAATGCCACCTGGTAATGTAATGGGGCGGAAAGGCGTAATAACACCTCTAAAACATTTTGGTGAAATAATCTGCAACCTTCCCCCAAAAAACAATGCGATTTAATTATTTGGGTAGAGGTAGTACCTTTGAGTCTCTGGCTGCTGCACCCAATAGGGTGGACAGAGATCACTGGTTCTTACCCATCTCCTAAATCTCTCACTTGATAGCTCAAAGAGCTATACCCTGGGTACTGGTCTCAGTAGGCCTGCCAAACCTTGTGAGGTTACGGTGTTGGTACAGCATCGCTAAGCAATGTGTCCACTAGACTGAACTAACCGTTAGAGTCAAAAACCAAGAAATAGCTGGTATGGTATCCAGCTGCACAAAAAGCTTACCAGGGTGGATCAGGCCCTTTAGTGTTGGCTCACAACTGATCTAGGAGATAGAACACTCTTACAAGAAAATCCTGCGATCGTTTTATCATCTGACGTGTGGCACATGTGTGCACCTGTACAGCCCATGGTAATCCGATAAAGACAGTGTGCTTTATTCAGCACAAGCAATGACCACATAAAACAAATCAAAGTGCCGGTTGTTCAGTGAACAATTTTCACTCATTTAAGCCTAAGGTTTGGTACATCGATATGTGCTTTTTTAACTAATAATAAATCAATAAAACCCTGTGGCCATGACGGGATTGTGACGGGAACAGGTGAAGGATGTCACTGGTACTTCCTAGCATGAACATTGTGTATAGGGGGTAGAAGGTAGATGGCCGTATTTCACAACACCAGCAAGTAATTGTGTGACTCGTGTCCTCCTTTCATATCAGAGCAGCCCTTTATAGGATGGCACTGCTTTCCTCTTCATGGGGAGGGGTCTATAAAAGGTGACCTAAAAATTCTTTACTTGCTCATGTTCCTGTCATCAGGTGCAGATGTCTGGCCATCCAATATGTGTACCCAAATCAAGAATAGAAACAAAATACTTGGAACGAATATGTTCATTGCGACTTGTAATGTAAGAACACCCCACGATAACAAAATGAACCCTGAACGAAAACCACTATCATAGCACGTGTGTTAAGGCATCATAGAATTTCTGTTGCAGCTCTTTCTGAAACAAGGTTTCCTGATACAGGACAGCTAGAGGAAGTTGAAGGTGGATACACTTTTTATTGGATTGGAAAACCAAGTTCTGAGAAACGTGAATCTGGCGTTGGCTTTGCCATCAGGACTGATATTACCAAAAATCTTGATTCCCTGCCCGTTGGTATAAATGAGATACTTGTGTCCTTGCGCGTTGCAGTAGGAAAGGACAAATATGCCACATTTTTTAGTTGCTATGCACCTACACTTTATTCATCTGATGAGCTAAAGGTGAGGTTTTACTCATCTTTACGCGAACAAAACAACAAGGTCTGTATACAGGATAAGCTGTTTGTCTTGGGTGACTTCAATCCTCGTGTGGGTAGTGATACGCAATTTTGGAGAAATGTCATTGGTTCACATAGAATTGGTAAAGTCAACTTAAATGGTGTTCTCTTATTGTCTCTTTGCAGTGAATTCGATCTTTTGCTCACTAATACAGTATTTCAGCTGCCTAATTGCAAGAAAGCCAGTTGGAAACATCCCCGGTCTAATAATTATCATCTGATTGATTATGTCATTGTACGTCGTTCTGATAGACAAGATATAAATCTTACACGTTCTTACAGCATCGGGGAATGTTGGTCAGACCATAAATTGATCTGCTCCACAGTCAGGATGAAAACCAAGTGCGCTGTTCGAAACCAACGTAACTCTTCCATCAAGAGAATTGATGTAGGCAAGTTGAAAGTTAAGGAGATAATGCACTCATTTCAAAAGGCTACTGATGAAAAGCTGTCCTCCGTTGTATGTGGGAATGGTATTGAGTCATTTTGGAGAGAGTTTAAAACTGCAGTGTATGACTCTGCTAAAGAGTCATTAGGATATGTTCGAAGGACAAACCAAGATTGGTTTGATGAAAATGATCCAACTATCGTCCCACTGCACAATAACATGCATCAAACCCATCAAGTATGGATTACTGACAAAAATTCTTCAGTGAAACAAAAGGCTTTCAAAATGGCCAAAAGGTTGGCACAATCCCGGCTCCGGAAAATGAAACAAAACTGGTGGGAGCAGAAAGCTGAGGCCTTACAATATGCGGCAGATAGGTGTCATTTTAAATCATTCTACCAAAATCTCAAGGGGGTGTTTGCCCCCATTTTAAGGGGACATCTCCAATATTTTCGTCGTATGGCATTCTCCTCACTGATAAGAAAGAAATTACTAAGCGCTGGGCTGATCACTTTTCAAATGTTTAAAACAGAGAATCGACAGTGGATCGAGGAGTGATTGACGGTATTCCTCAGAGGCCAACTAACCATCGAGGTGTTTGCTGATACTCCATCCATGTCGGAGATTGAATGGGTTGTACAGCAACTTTCAAATGGTAAGGTTCCAGGTGATGACGGCATACCCGCAGAAATATACAGATGTAGAAGCCAACGATTAATCAGGAAACTTAGTGCCCTGTTTTCATTAATATGGGAACTTGGCACCGTGCCACAACAGTTCAAAGACGCGGCAATTATTCACCTGTTTAAGCACAAAGGAAATAAGTGTGAGTGTGACAACCATAGACGAATTTCTCTTTTGTCTGTTGCTGGTAAGATTCTAGCTCGTGTAATCCTACACAGACTCAATGGTTCAATCTGTAAAACTATGCTTCCAGAAACCCAGTATGGTTTTAGGGCCGGAAGAGGTACTGTGGACATGATCTTCAGCCTTCGGCAACTACAGGAGAAAGCGAGCGAGCAGAATAAGGACTTGTTTGTCACATTCGTTGACCTGACAAAGGCATTTGATACCGTCTCTAGGGATGCCCTGTGGACTGTTTTGGGGAGGCTTGGTATTCCGGACAAGATGTTAAATGTGATTGTCTCCTTTTACTGGGGAATGTTGGCGACAGTACGATCTGGCTATGAACAAAGTGAACCATTTGAAGTGTCAAATGGAACTAAGCAAGGATGTGTCCTTGCTCCGATCCTATTTGCTCTTTTCTTTTCGGTGATGCTCCAGACAGCTTTCAGGAACACCGCATGAGGCATAGGTGTTGATTATCGATCAAGTGGAGGATTATTTAACCAGCAACTGGTCAAGGCCAAAACCAAGACTTCTGTGCAGACTGTTCTTGACCTCCTCTATGCTGATGACTGTGCTCTTGTCACCCATAGTCTTAATGGCATGCAGAACATCCTCAATATCTTGCATGTAAGACCTTCAGTCTTGCAATTAGCATAAACAAAACTGAAATAATCCACAAGCCAAAACTAAACGCACAGTCCTCTTCACACCCAGTGGTATACGTTGATGGTGAAGCTTTGAAAACAGTATCTTCTTTTACATACCTCGGCTCTATTGTGTCATATGATGCTAAATTTGAAACGGACATCCAATGTAGAATTAATAAAGCTAGTGAGGCATTTGGTAGGTTGTGACACAGACTCTGGAACACCCACGATGTTTCTCTAAAAGTAAAGGTGGCAGTCTACAAGTTTGTTGTTCTGCCTACTCTTCTGTATGGTGCCGAAACGTGGACCTTGTACCGCAAGCATATAAATCAGCTTGACTCCTTCCATATGAGATGTCTGCGTTTCATCTGCAATGTTGGATGGCAGGATTGTGTTCCGAATAGTGAATTACTGGAGGGATGTGAAATCACTGGTATTGAATCATTTTTTATCAGGATACAAATGCGGTGGTCGGGTCATCTTGTAAGAATGGATGACTCAAGAGTTCCTAAGCAACTTTTTTATGGGCAACTGACAAATTCTTGCCGTCCAATAGGGCATCCCCTGCTTCGTTACAAAGATAAACCAAAAGACAACCTGAAACGTTGTGGAATTTCTCTGAGTTCCTGGGAGAGTGCAGCAGGGGGTCGCAGAAAATGGACGAAGATGTGTTTCCTTGGGACCAAAGAATTTGAACATAACCGCCTTTGTCATAGGGACACCCGTCGTGCAAATATGAAGGCAAAACACAGGAAACATCCACCTAAAAATGAATATGTATGCCATTGTGGTTTCAGAGCACGCAGCAAATCAGGGTTATCCGTTAATTCGAGAAGGCATCTTTGACCTACGAGCATATGAAAGTTTACCATCTGCTGAGGAGTGTGCCGGACGTCTACAGGATTGCAATTACGCATGTGGTGTCACAGAGCTTGGGAGCTGCTGAAGATTGCATAATGAACCCTCATTCATCGTCTTCGATGAGAGAATCCACCACACACATATATATATATATATATATATATATATAATCTGTTTTCAAAGACCCTCTAACGGGGCGACACCCCGCAATTGAAAAGGAAGCGTACGCCATAGTTGAGGCATTAAGAAAATGGCGGCACTACCTTGTTGAACATCACTTTAAACTTATTACTGACCAATAATAAGTTGCTTTTACAGGGTAACCCAAAAAACGGGTCCCAACTCTAATTAGGCCCCGTTTCTTAGTGTTTTATCCCAACGAAATTTAACACTGTCTATTCTTTGACCCAGCTCCCACTAGCGTCTTGGTGTACTCACGGTCTTTGATTTTGTCATGTCCTGTAAAATAAGGGTAATCGGTGAATAAATAATGAAGACATCGCGTTTTCTGGTGTCACCCTGTATATTAAACTCTAATACTACAAGCAAAGTAAAGAATTAATATATAGCGAGGTGGAGAATTGAACTATCTTATTTCTCCTTGGACGTCAGTCACCGACCCGGTAAAGAGAACTTACCAGCTTACTATCAAGAGTATGCCGTACGGCATCAAGCGGGGACGAACTCCGAACGCTAGATAACAATTTCTGTCACTCGATCGGTTAATGTTGTGAGGTGAAAAACTTGCCTTTCCTCGTAGAGGAGGAAAAATGAATTACAAATTCCTGTCGAACGTGCGCTGAAAAAAGCTTAGGTTTTATAAACCTGAAACTGGTGTTTTATTAAAAGCAATATAATTGTTTGAAAACCTCAATCTTGATTTTAAAGGATCGCTACCAAGCAAAACATGGAACAGATATATAAAACTGTTGTCGACGAATATTCACGGTTTCCTTTTGACTTCCTTTGCTCAGTCATATCTGCTATTACAATGCTCCTTAGTCTTTGAAAGACTATGGATACCCACGAACGGCGTGCCTGCGCGTTAAATTTTGCGCCAGGAGGTGCGCAATCCCCAATCACACCTTTCTTGAGTCGACATTGTTAAATACCAGTGGCAACTGTATTGTATGTACAAGACGACGAGAAACAAATGCCGAGATAAGTGGAGAGCACACGCAACGCCTAGAATACCCAAATGGTCACCCATCTGGTACTAGCCAGACTCAACGTTGCTTAACTTCGGTGATCTGACGAGAACCGGTGTGCTAACGTGATTATGTCATATATATTGGCTACTGCTATAATGCAATAGTTCTGCTCATTATTCGCTGTATTTGGAGTTCGGACCGGGGGGCTTTTTTCATGTCAGAGCAGCTTCCATAATTTCCACATGAACGAAGCACAGCTACAAGCCGGACAACTCCCTACAACTCTAAGGGTAACGGCCAATGCGAAATATATAACGGCATTATTTAGAAGACCGTTCAATTAACTGCACCAAATAACGGATGTTCGATTGAAAATTTGAAAAATCTCTTTCTTGTCTCATTATTCGTCATTCGATCCCTATTTTGTACGGCCATGAATGCCACAAGAAGGTTTTTTTATCTTTTCACCGATGTTTTTTCGATCTGGTACTGTGTTTCTGAGACTACATGCACGTTACACCGAAAACGGTCCCTTGGCTCATAGAGGCGAATCGCCCCCAGTACGCTCTAGTACGACACGCAGATGGTAGAGAGTCTAATACGTCTCTCAGAAAACTAGCACTTGCCGGAGACGTGCCAGGTCCGTGGACAACCCCAGAGGATAGACAAACGCCCCTGAATCTGAAGTACCTCCGGAAAATCATGGCACTGAACTTGCTCCTGACACGTCGTCTAATGACGTTATCTGCGTCGGGGTTCCTCCAGAGACTTCGGATCAGCCAGAAACTGAATCCCTAACAGGTGAGGGATAAGCACCGAAAAAACGTGTTCATCCAGAGACTGCCTTTGACGTGGAACGGCTTGCTCCTCTGAGAAGGGAGCATTTCGGAGGGAGGTATTTTAGAGCTCACAGACAGGCTCGCACTAAAGAGCCTTTCTGTTTGGCTACTGCGATCGCGAAATACGAACTGCCGAGGCGGCTACTTCGAGCTCATAAAAAGCCTGGAAATTTAAGAGACTTTCTTCCCTTTCAGTAAGAATTTGCTGGGTGAGAATGTTGTGAATATGGATTATTTTTGTCTTTGATAACTAAGCTATTAAAGCTGCACACTTTCGCTTGTAAAGTAGACGAGTAGTAAGAATCTTAATTGAATAAAATAACTTGATTGCGAAGTGATTTCAGATCGTACTCCTTCGTTTCTTGACATTTCGTAAACTTTCTTTCTCGCATAAACTGTCAAAAGATAAATCCCAACAATTTATCAGATGCTTCTTTGTTTTACCAAATTAATTGCTGGCTTTTCTTAACGACATCATTTTACATTTTAGTAGTTCTTTTTAACCGGAAGCTAGCAATTTATTCATTGTAGAATTTATTTTATTTTTACCAGTCATCGATCTGGCAATTCCGTTGGTTTTTAACAAGTTTGGTTTATTTAACCATTTTCCTGTGTAGTTATGGACAAATGAGATCCAAAATCTGTGTAGTTTTACATTTTTATTCAACATTCTTGCTTGTATGTGATTTCTTATAATTTTGTCGTTTTGTTGGTTTATCCTCGTAACTCGATTTTTATTTACTTGATTCATTCTACAACAGAAACCGTTAAACGCAATGTTATTACACTTTTTCTCTACTTTAAAAATATTCTCCTCATTCCCGTTAAAGGGTGCTCAATTCATAAATAGAATATACAAATTTATTTTGGGTGGAGGTAAATTTGGACTTGTCAGAAAATATTATTCATGGTAAATAATTTCTGATAAGTCGGATATAAGGGGATGATTTACTAAAATTAAAACATCAATGCGAGATTATTGCTAAAAATCCAAAATAATATATAAAAACAAAATTTTGCTGACACTGATATCATGTCCTCGTATCAGGTCTGGCTTAAATTAAAAAGTTTCTCTACTGACTAAATATAGACAATGCAATTGATATCCATCAGTCTAATGTCAGTTATGCCTATTTCTTCAAATTACAGGCAATCTCGTGCTACACAAACATGATTAGAAAAGCAGTCATTACGTCAGTTTGGTCACTCGAGGCCTGTAGACATTCAGTGGCGGAGCACAGTAATATTTCTAGGCTGTTTAATTTAGACTGATTTATTAAAGACATCATTGGACGGCGCACATGTAAATGTCCACTCGTGATTTGTCCAGGAATCATACTTCTTACTTACGCATGATTTGCGAAGTCAAACTCGATTGAGGTGATGTAATAAGCTTCTACGATATGTTACTCTTAAGCGCATAATTATCTTTATCGCTCTTTCCCTCACTATTTTTCTCAGTTTATTTCTCTCTTTCTCCCTATGCCATCTTATTTTCCCTCTCTTTATAAATGTACACACACACACACACACACACACGCACACACATTATATATATATATATATATATATATATATATATATATATATATATATATATATATATATGGAGAGGATGTGGTTGTCTGCGTTCATATAGAGATGAATATTGCGAATGGCAACTCAATTACAATCGTATTCTGATCATATAACGCATTAAACAAGCGATGACGTGATACGATATGTAATCCTAGTATAATTGTATAATTTGTATATTCCCCAAATATATTCTTACTCGCAATGAGTTTTAACGTGATATCGTCAATATGAATTACTGATAATAACCAGTAGTATTCTCTGGAATCTGGTAACGACAGGTTCCTCAAGATTTTCACGACTACCCATCTCCTGATAACTATTCGAACACATATTTGCGTCATTGTAACAGTTTATTACCATTGATTTTAAACAATAGCGATTGTTTTCTCTGCTATTTGTGTGGCACAAAGCCTCTCATTGTCTCTCCTATACATCAACGATTTTTCCGCTATTTGCCAATTTTTTACAAAAAACACCCAATTACCGACAACCATTGTATATGATTTTCCCCACTTACTATCTGTACTTAAATCTAAACGCAGATTGTATGGACAAATCCTCTTTCTCAGAACTTCCCACCTTTAGGACACTGTTCCACTGGCATGCTTCCCGGTTGAATACAAAATGGTAGCCTTCAAATTTAATGTAAAGAAGTTCCTGTTAAGCCTTCCTTATAGATAATCAAATTCTTTCCAATTTACGCCATAAGTGATTATTACAGCATTAATTTGCATTCATTAATCTTTATTCTCGAGTGGCCCTTGGGCCTTGATACGTGGTGCATCCTAAGTAAAAAAAAGTTTTTTTTTAATTACATTTTCACCCCAAACAAGGCATATTTCCACTTTGATGTAGGGAGCTACTATCAGGGACCTAAGTTCCAGTGGTACTATGTAGAGAGTTTAGCAGCAAGATGTCTGTTCACATTACACTTGAACTTCTGCATGTCAGTACAGTTGGGAAAGCAGTAAACAGGAAGAGAATTCCAAAGTCTTGCCGTTCATGAGAAGAAGTTATTAGAGTAAAAGGCTTTCTTACATCTAGGGATCTCAACTAAGTAGGGATGGGACTTTGCTGCTTGTCGGGCTTGTCGAGGATATTTTCGTCGAGGGGGTCCAAGTCGGCAGAGCATTCACCATTAAAATACTTGTAAAACAGGCAGAGGGATGCAACATTTCGTCGGTGGGACAGGGGCCGAAGTCTAGATGACAATTCAGGACCTATTTGGTTGACGACTCTCTTTTGGAGCCTGTCCAGGAGTGAGAGACTAGTAGCAGATGCAACAGCCCAAATGTGACAGTAGTACTCCATACATGGGCCAATGGTGGCTTTATAGAGGTACAGGATACTTTCGGGTGTAGCTCGATAGAGAGATCCCACCTTCTTTACAGCAGCCTTAGCAATGATCTCAATGTATTTATTCCAACTCATGTTTGCTGTGAACGTTAAACCAAGGAGCTTGAATGAAGTGCTCTTAGGTAAAATATATCTAGCCATAGCTATTGGTGGTTGGTAAGGTTTCATGTTATTATTAAAGGAAACTAGCTTTGTCCTGGCAGCGTTACCATCTATTTATGACCCAATTCTATTAGTGACTGAAGTTCTTCCTCTAAGTTACCATTACTCTCTGCATTATTACAGTTGCGGTACAGCGTGTGATCTCTCTCCTGGGTTTCCAAAACTACATGACCTTTAAAAATCAAGTATATGTCATTTGATGGTTTAATCAGTTCATTACATTTCCACGAGTTTCAGTTTTCTTAGTTTGCTTCGATATTTTCGTTGTTTATCTATTGCAAATCGAAATTAACTGGTCAATATTCGTAGATTATGTAGGTCGATATGCGTATTTGAATAGCTTTCTGAATATTTCAGTCATCGTCATGTTTCCAGTCCGCTGTATAGCTTCCGTCTTCCCTTTGATTCCAATTTGTTGAAAATGTTTTCTAGTTTTCTTTAGAATTGTAATGCTCCTACATTATTGACATTTTGACATTGTTGACAATATACTGATTTTCTTCGTAGTCCCTATTTCTTTCTGTTCTTAGACAAGATCTGTCTACTCAATTCGTTTTCCGTCTCTTCAATCCATACTTTATGGTCTTCCAAAACTGTAAAATCTACACTTGTATCATATGGTTGTATGTTTACAATATAGTTGTTCGCATATTTTTAATATATGCATCTCTTAAAGTAAATTGTTTCTTTCTTTGCATCTCGTAAAGTAAATTGTTTCTTTCTTTGTATTATTTTGAGTCATGTTTCCTGCATTCATTTGGTATATGGTTTACCTTTCCCTCACTTTTTAGGCGAAGTCTGTATTTAGAAAGTTCCTGGGTTTTATTATATTTAGCTTTAATGCAGTTAGTTTTTATCTAATTGAACGTGTGTGTAGTTGCGTTTCATCTCATTGGTTAGTATCATTTACTTTTCCCACTTCAAAGATGATTAATAAAGATATTGCTGAATGAAGTTATATTTTAGAGTAAGATACATATTGCGAATTTATATATAAACTATATACTATTTTCTGTAAAATGGTGATATAGTTACGATCCTCGTAGATTATTGGCTGATTTACCGCTATTTCCAACATGTCTGTATTATATTAGTGTGACTCATTCATATTTATTAGCGCAATAATTGCGTTTAATTAAATTGACACTTTTTTAGACTTCGTTCTTATGTATTATGATCGGTATTATGTTGAAAGTTTATCGTGAGAATAGATTGAGTACCTTTATAATATAAAGGGCTCTTTCAGTCTTTGACAGACTATGGATACCCATGCAGAAATTTTTGTGACATGAGATGTGCAATCTCCAACGACATCTCTCCTGAGTCGACATTGTTAAATACCAGTGGCAAGTGAAGAGTATGTATAGGGCGACTGGAAACAAATGCCGAGATAAGTGGAGAGAACATACAGCGCCTAGAATTCCCAGGCTCTACCTTGCTTAACTTTGATCATCTGACGAGAACCAGTGTGTCAGGGCGATTATGCCGTATATATCTTTATTATATATATATATATATATATATATATATATATATATGCGTTTTATTTGTTTTACATCAGCATTAATATATCGTTACACATTCTTGGCATATTTCAGTAAGTCATTTATAGGTAACTAGAGGTCCCTTCAGGCGATATATCTAATACAATGTTTAGGTTACCGACTAAAATTTTGTACAAGCAATATAGCCTGAAGGGGTTTCTAGTTACTTAAACTGGCTGACCGATATAGATTTGACCTTTCCTCCAGGTCTGAAATGGAACACGTACATCAAGTCTGTTGCCAAGGTCGCTGAAAAAATGGTAGGATCCTTCTACTGCTCCAGAATATATCTCAATACTGATGCAATTCTTTCCAAGGATGGAATACTGCTGCCACATCTGGGCAGGAGCTGCTAAAAATAGCCTATCCTGCGTTGACAGAGTACAAAATAGATTTCGTGGCTTAGTGGGGGGATGTCTTTTTCTCTTCCATGCAACCTCTTTCCCACAGAAGAGACGTTGCGGGGCTGTCAGTGTTTTATCGTTATTTCCATGGCAAGTGCACGCTTGAGCTCCAATCTCTGGTCCCCCCTCGCCAATCTTTCACGAAAAACACCCGTGTAGTTGAAACCACTGTCGATAAGTCGCCCCACTCTTTATCTGTACCTAAATCAAAACGTAGATTCCATGAAAAAGACTTCTTTCTCAGAAGTGCACGTCTGTGGAACTCCCTTCCGTTTGCCTTTCTCCCACCTGACTACAACTTTGGTGTCTTCAAGTCCAACATAAACAAATTTCTGATAATCCGCCCCTTAAGAAAGACACTTTATCAAATCTCCATTTCTAACGATTACTACGAATTATCCCATTGATTAGTGTACACGCAATAACCCTTACCCCTGAGTTGCTTCCGAGTCTTATTAAGTGGTGACTACCATGTAAAAAAAGAAAAGAATATAGAAAAGTGTTGGTGGTTGTGATATATAGCTTGGTCATCATATGGTACTGTGAAGTAGTTTAACAGCGACCAATTAATGGTCAAGTTTCGAAGAAAATAGCACTAAACTCTAAGACATAACATTTTGTTAGAATGCATTTTTTGCAAATGCTGTAATATTTGAGGGTCATTCCAGAAATAATGCCTCCCATTTTTAAATTCAAAATTTAACACGTTGAAGAACTGCGAACACGGAGGTGTTACCATTAAAACGATTATGCATAAGAATTTTTTTTTACTACAGCGTCATACCAATTCTTAATGCGCTTTTCACAGCAATAAAC
Source organism: Euprymna scolopes (assembly GCF_053919585.1). Taxonomy (NCBI): domain Eukaryota; kingdom Metazoa; phylum Mollusca; class Cephalopoda; order Sepiida; family Sepiolidae; genus Euprymna; species Euprymna scolopes. The sequence goes on along the minus strand of NC_136484.1, from coordinate 187,485,331 downwards.
AAAACCCGGATCATTAAAGTTCGGAAGGGACTTTGTAACTCATATCTCTGTCGCGACACTGAAATCGATAAACCCATCTCCTAACTGTGCTGACATCATTTGCACCGGCTTCATAAACGTTAAACAGTTGCCGGCGTATATTTTTCTGTTAATTTTTTTTTCTTTTTGCATAAAGGAAGTCAATGACGTATCTTTGCTTAAGATGTACGTTTATGACAATGGTTACTTTCTTAGTTCCGTACATCGGAGAGAAAATTCGCCATGAGGGGCGATGGGCGAAATTTAAGTAAGAACTTTAATTTCGCCTATCGCCATCCATAGCGAATTATCTCTGCTCAAAATTTGAAAAGGTGTTGAAACTTTTCAGTTTTTGTACCTTAATTTTACTTGCCTAGTGATATCTAATATGAACGAAACGGTCTGCACATCGTAGCAATATATTAATGTATTTACATTAACAATTTTTTTTAATTATAACTTGGTATTTATGATTGAGCACTATTAACGGCATTTGTTGAAATTCAATTATTTTCGATTTTTGGATATCTACCCACCGAATATATATATATATATATATATATATATATATATATATATATATATATATATATATATATATAATTATAAAACTCAAATGACCTTCTAATGAGTGTTGTAACCACACCTCCGGTTTAAGACTTCCGGTTGCGCATGTGTATATAACAATAAACCCATAACAGCGTAAACAAATAAACAAAAATTGCTACTTTTGCAGAATTTGACCTGCGGACTGAAATATTAGCGTTATTATTTAGAAAGTATTATTTAACATAGGAAGGGTGGGGATGCTTTGAAGCTATTCTGTATTACAACTATACTGTCGCAATTTTCTTACAAATAAATCAAATTTGAACCGTTAACAACTATAAGAGCATTTTACAACGGCGATTTTACCACGATCTTCCTCTTTTTTAATTTATTCTCCATTTTTGCATACACCTTTCTTAAAAACATTTATACATTTTTTCTACACTACCAACATGAATAAATTATCCCGAAAATGTTTTTTTACAAATAAATAATCAACACAATAAAACGTATTGTTTTACTGTATACGTTTTCAGCGTCTCAATGTTTTCTTTTTTTTTTTCGTGTTTAAATTATCCAAATAAACAATTGTTAATATTTTATGCTTGTTTTTTACATCGTTCATTTCAATATTGTCTTAATTAATTTTATTGACCTTATTATTAACATTAATTAAATATTTGACACAATGGGTCATGAATGTTTGTTTAAAATAAATGAAAAAGATACATTTTATTTTCATTTTTTATTTAAAAAGCCATTCTTAACATGGGGAGAGTGTATTTAACTATATATGTATTTAACTATTCTGTACTTTCAACTTACAATTTCATTTAAAAAAGATATATAAAAATTTAAATTTATCTGTTCGGTGCAAATCTACCGATAAGTATGGCAAATCACTTATAATTCAATGGGTGTAATTTTTTTTTCAAAAATAATCAATCATAATAAACAGAACGACTCATAGAAATCTATGTATATTCTTTTTTCATTTTAATACACTTTCAGAGAAATGTTTTTGTTATGTCCACAAAAACTATTTTCTTTACGTCAGAAGTGTCACGCTCATACAGTAATTCCAAAAATAATGTAACATACTGACCAACCGGGTCACGGGTAGACTAGTATATATATATATATATATATATATATATATATATATATATATATATATATATATATATATATATGTATATATATATATATATATATATATATATATATATGTATATATATATAATATTCTGATTTCAAAAGTTAAAAAAATGACTTGGATGCAATCTATTGGAATCGAAGGCTAAATATTTCGCTCTACAGCCCTGTTCCTCACTTGTTAAGCTTTCAACAGATACATGAAAGAATACGAAATTAGTCACATCTAAGCTGTGAATGAATTCGTATGCGTAAACGTAATATAAATATGTCGGCAAGTTGAAATAAACATTTTACATATCAACTTGCCAACATAATAATGTACGCGTTATTCACCCATCCAAACAAAGATTTTACTCATCATTAACTATCATTTGTGAATGATGACTATTTCTTGCTATAATTGATTGTAATTTCAGTTCTATGTCACCAATAGTTTAAGTGTTTGTTGATTAAATATATTCACACAGACACACATGTATGAATTTACTGCTTTATTTATATATATTAATAAATGTAAACTAGTCCCATACTCATGTATATTAATGCCACTGAAAAAAAATAATTATATATATACACATATATATATATATATATATATATATATATATATATATATATATATATATATATATATATACTAGCGAGGTGACGATTCTAATATTTTCTCAATTCCGATAAAACTACCGATTCCGTACGAAATTATCGATTCCGTACAAAATTCCCGAATCCGATTTATAAATCTCTATTTTATTATAAAGTTGTTATTTTGTCCCGATGACTGTAAAAACACATCTTAAATACAGAATACGAATTCCGAATCGGCATGAACTAGTTCTTGTAACGGGAAAAAAAACACCTAACTGCTAGCTACGAAATCCCAATATACTTTTACTTCTGTCTAACCTGCATGCGCAAAAAAAACCTTACCTGCCACTCTAAATCCTAATGTAGAGCTGTTTCTTGTAAATTAATAACCTCTGTCTCTTGAAGGCTAACAAACTGCTCCTTCCTACCAAACCGCCACTTACCTCCTACAGTTCACATCGTTTGTAGTGGAATCCTTAACTTCCAGCCCCTAACACTCACATGCTAACTGCTTAGTCATCACTAAACATCTATACCATTCTACCTATTTTACATGCATTGGAGTTCATTCCTATTCCAGTTAGGTGTTTAACAGCCATTTTAATTACATATGCGTAAAAATGGTCTCTAACACTTAGTCCCACGCGAGCCGTTTTTATGGTCAGAAGAACTCTACTCGATAACGAATAGCCTATGCAAGAATATAGAAGAGCTAGTACCACCTTTCTTTCTACTATAGAAGACAGAAGTTTAACCTAAAAAAAAAAATAAATAAAGAATAAAAGAGAAAAATAAAAAAGTAAAATTACCATACACATGTGCGCACTATAAACTATAAATAGATATAAAATCCGGGGAAAGGAAGTGAAGCCGTCACACTAACAGGGTTCGCTCGCTGACAGACGCGACAATTTTGAAGATGGGCAAACAATATAAGCTAAGTTAATTTAAAAAATCCTAATATTACCAAAATGGCAACTGCTTTTTTTTTTTCTTAATGTTGACTAATGTATTTTAACTATATGCGCATATATTGTCTTTAACTCTTTGCTTCCATGCGAGTCGTTTCTTCTATTACTTTATTTTTTATTTATTTATTCACTTTGTTTATTTATTTCCCTTTTTGCTTTTACCAACTGTGTATACCTTCTCTTTAAATGTACTTATTTAATGCATTTTAATTACATATGCGTAAAAATGGGCTCTAACACTTAGTCCCACGCGAGCCGTTTTTATGGTCAGAAGAACTCTACTCGATAACGAATAGCCTATGCAAGAATATAGAAGAGCTAGGACCACCTTTCTTTCTACTATAGAAGACAGAAGAACTTTATTTAAGTAGTATACTTAATATATGCAATCACCGTACGCTTGCTTGTATTTAAGTGTCCTCCATGATACCCATACCATACCAAACCACTGCACGTGGCTCATAATTTGACTGGCACTATATTTGTAACTGCAATATACATAATCCCAGCTGTGATACTAGGGCTAATTTTCTGAATAGATGCAACACTCTGCGCCTGACCTTAATGACTACAATTCCAAATGCCAACGAACTAGCTGTCCCTATAACTGGGAGGGAAAAACCTAATAGCTAGCTACGAAATCTTATACATTTTACCTCCAAGACGATTGCGTTTGTCTTACCTGCATGCATAAAAAAAAAAAATTCCTCCCTTCTTCAAACTAAACCTTACCTGTAACTCAAAAATCCTAATGGAAATCCATCTGTAAATAAATAACCCCTCTTCTCTTGAACGCTAACAATCTACTCCTTCCAACCTATCCGCCACTAAACTCCCACATTGCTCCGCATCTGTAGTGGAATCGCTAACTTCCAGCCCCTAATCCCTCACATGCAAACTGTTTTAATAGCCATCACTAAACATCTATACAGTTCTACCTCTAAGGCATGCATTACAGCTCATTCCTATCCAGCAAGGGACTTAACAGCCTATGCACCCAAAGGCAGGTACTTAACAGCCAAAGTACCCAGAAACAAAGCGATATGCACTACACAACTGTCTCCTCGAGTTTTGCAACGATTAATTACGTTATTGAAACGACACTCCTTGTTATGCAAAACGCCCCATGACTCTTACTAAAAAATACCTACAACTTCAACTCTATTCGCACCTACTGAAAACCTGCCCATATATCTATTCACCTAATTACGCATGACTCAAAACTTGCTGTCTTATTCATGCTATATTGCACTTACATCTTAACCCTCCTATCATCTAAAATAGCTCGGGCACAACTCGTAGCTCAATTCTTAATACCTACTCATACTGTAACACTATACGAGACATAAGCTAACATTAATAAAATAAAAAAGGGTAAGACTAAAATCACATTATCTCCTCCCTAACAAGCCCTCTTACAAACATAGACGTTTACACTGCATGAACTTCACCCACCCCCTTTATCCATTAACAAGTAAATAGCATGTCCCTAAATCACTTCGAGGAGTGTAACTAATCAGTAGAGATATAATACCCCACAAACTAACCCAGTAACACTAACAACGCGGGGTCGCAGAAATACCTGGATTAGAACCTAGGCGCGGAGAAAACCCTCTCAGGGCTGACGGACCCAATCGGTCTTCCCAGATCATCCGTCTAGGAGAAGGAAAACTCTGAAACTTAACCAAAGGGGAGAGAGGCCTCTTCAGTCTTGGATGACAACCTTCCTAGAGCTGGTGACTCAAACAAATTCACCGGTTTGCAAACCTAAATTGCTTAAGGAGTAGATAGGCTCTGTCTATCGTCCGGCTTCCATACTCCTTCTTTGTCTATTAGTCAAGCGCAGAGACACTATCTCAGTGATTCGACAGAAACACCCAGCGGTAGATCTTGTTTCCTGGCTAGGGCAATGAACGCCGTTCTTCCCCATTCCCAGCATGCCCCACCCCTAAAACTGAACATTTGGGAATGCTTGAGTATAAGATATGCCTGAGCGATTAGATTGGGTTGACCTTCTTCTAAAGGGTTGAGGGTACCGGATTGACAGTTCCTGGCTGCTGTTTCCGACTGGTAGTACAGGAGCCCTAACTCTTTGGTAGCGCTTAGAGCGGCTGCTCCATCAACAGTTGAATAATATCGGGTTGTTTGCAGTGCAATGACGCGCATGGAAAGGGACCCTGCACTCATCCCCGGTGGGCTTTCCTGAGGCCACAATCCTAATTGGAGAAAGGTCAGCTGATGGTCTACTTGTGATGCATGTCTGAAGCTCCGCATAACCTCTTGTTTAGCTCCCCCTTACCGAAACTCTAAAAAAAAAATATGACGACAGTACAATCTAAAAATAAGCTTAAACCAGGATTAGGGACAAACAAATTCAACTTGCCTCCTCCCTTGAGGCTCTCATTCACAAATATCCGTAGGCTTAGAACTAACTTAGCTGATGTTGAAGCATTTCTCTTAACAAATACCCCGGATATCTTAGCACTAAGTGAGACTAACCTACACTCCTCCATTCCCTCTAACCACTTTAACATGCCTGGATATCTCCCACTCTGCCGTAAGGACTCTGACAGACATATGCACGGACTTGGAGGTTACATTCGTAATACCCTTCCCTTGACTAGAGAAACAAACCTAGAAACAGATGATCAAGCCTTTATGTGCTTTAGACTAAACGTGCAACACAGTATTAGTTACTATTATTTTATCTACCGCTCTCCCTCGACTCAGGACTGCTCCATAATAAACAAAGTATCTGACAGCATAGACACGGCACTGTCCCTCGACACTAACGCACAAATACATGTGTTTGGTGACTTTAATGTCCACCACAAAAACTGGCTTAGATTCTCTACTCACACAGATGCAGCGGGCAGCACAACCTATAGCTTCGCTATATCTCACTCCCTATCACGAATAGTTACGTTTCCAACCCGTTTCCCTGACCAGGAAGAACACCACGCATCACTTCTAGATCTGTTTTTGACCATAGTTCCCGATGACTGCATAACGAAGGCCCACAGCCCACTCGGGAACGCTGATCATGCAGTGATAATGGTTGAAATCGCCCTAACCTCTAGACCCAAAACTGAAGAGCCAGTGCTCAAAACAACGAGATATTGTAATAAGGCTGACTGGGAAGCCATCAGGGAACAAATTAGAGACGCTCCATGGAAAAATATTTTCTCTCTCCCTGCTGAACAGTGTGCAAGCGAGACCACTGACTGGTTCAAAACTGCAATCGAAGCGCATGTTCCCATGCGGAAATTTTATAGTAAGCCCCACTCTCCCCAATGGTTTACGTCGACTTGTGCAACTGCCATTACTCAAAAGCAGCATGTATACCGTAGGTTTAACCGACATAAGCCCAGTTCAAACAGACTGAAGTATATAGAAGCTAGAAATAACGTTAAGAAAGAAATAGCGACAGCTAAGAGAGACTTTACGGAAACCACTAAAAAACGCATCGAAGCACAAAAACTAGGAACTCGAGACTTCTGGAAAATCTACAACAGTTTAGTAAATAATGGGCAATCAACAATTCCCCCACTAACAAACAATCACGAGATTGTCTCCTCAGCAACCGACAAGGCTAACATGGTAGCCAGTCGGTTTGCCTCAAACTCCACACTGGACCCTTCCAACCACCCCCTACCTGACTTTCCTATGCGGACAGACGCCACACTAGACGATCTGAAAACCACCCCTGCTGAGGTGCATGCTATCATAAAAAACCTTGATACCTCAAAAGCATGTGGACCTGATCTTATCCCAGCTGTGCTATTAAAAAAGTGGTCAGCCGAAGTAGCTCCAGTTCTCTCCAAACTCTACAACAAATGTCTTAATGAAGCTTGCTTTCCGGGCTGTTGGAAAACTGCTTCTGTTGTACCAGTATTCAAATATTCTGGCGAAAGGACTGACCCATCAAATTATCGCCCCATTAGCCTCCTCCCACTTTTTGCAAAAATATTTGAGCCCATAATTAACCATGCTCTAGTCCATCATCTTACAGATGCTAAACTACTGACTGACAAACAATATGGATTTAGACAAGCCCGTTCCACAGCAGACATCCTCACTGTGATCTCTGAACGTATATACCATTCACTGGACAAAGCGGGGGAAGGCAGAGCGGTAGCTCTAGATATATATAAGGCTTTTGACAGGGTATGGCATGAGGGTCTCCTCAGTAAAATCAGATCATAAGGTATCACTGGTAGAATACTTAACATAATTAAATCCGTCTTAGATAAGAGAAAAATCCAGGTAGTCCTCGACGGTCGCACATCTAAACAATATGATATAAATGCGGGAGTGCCCCAGGGTTCTATCCTTGGACCTCTATTGTTTCTGATATTCATAAATGACCTCCCCGACAACATTGCCTCTAAGATGGGTATATATGCTGATGACACTACACTCTATGGCAGACACGACAGGAAGACGAATGAACACATTTCTAAAGAAATGGCAGAAACACTAAAGGAAGACCTCCAATCTGTAGTGGAATGGGGACAAAAGTGGTTGGTCGCGTTCAATGCTGCCAAGACTAAACTAGTTTCATTCAATAATTACAAGACACCCTCTCTACCACCCATAGCAATGGCCAACGACTCTTTATCTGAGAGTACATCTTTCAAACTCCTTGGCCTAACGTTCACAGGAAACATGAGTTGGAACAATTACATTGAAGGCATTGCCAGGGCCGCTGCAAGAAAGGTAGGCTCTCTCTACCGTGCTAGAAAACTACTAACACCCGAAAGTATCCTGTACCTCTATAAGGCCACCATTCGCCCATGTATGGAGTATTGCTGCCACATCTGGGCTGGTGCATCTGCTACTAGTCTCTCGCTCCTTGACAAGGTTCAAAAGAGAGTCGCAAACCTGATAGGCCCTGAACTGGCATCTAAGCTTCAGCCTCTGTCCCATCGACGAAATGTTGCATCCCTCTGCCTTTTCTACAAGTATTTTAGTGGTGAATGCTCTGACGAACTGCAATCACTTGTGCCCCCACGACGCGAGCACCCTCGACAAACCCGACAGGCTACTAGATCCCACCCCCACACTGTAGAGGTCCCTAGATGTAAAAGATCTTTTTACTCCAATAATTTCTTCCCCAGAACCGCAAGACTCTGGAATTCCATTCCAGGTCCCTGCTTCCCCAACAGTACTGACGTGCAGAAGTTCAAGTGTAACGTGAACCGACACCTTGCTGCCCAAATCCCTACATAGTACCCCAGTAGTTGTTGCCCCTGATAGTAGCCCCCTACACCAAAGTGGCAATTTGCCTTGTTTGGGGTGAAAATGTAATAAAAAAAAAAAAGTATGTACTCGGAAGCAAAGCACACCGAACTGCATTACGCAACTATGTCTCCTCTTAGATAGCTTTGCAAAGCTAATACGAAACTGAACCAATGCTCCTTGCTATGCTAAATGTCCATAACTATTACTTGAAAGCTGAAATTATCTTCTCTCAATAATAGAAACTCACTTTGTACCTTCAACTTTATTCGCACATACTAAAACCTGCCCAGATATATATTTACCAAATTCCACATGACTCAAAACTTACTGTTTTATTCGTAGTATATTGCACTCGCATGTCAAGGCCTGCTGACATCTAAAATATATTTTGGGCACAACTTGTAGTTCAATTCTTAACACCTACTCACACTTTAATATTATCCTAGACCCAAGCAAACATGAATAAATAAAATAAACATTATATATATATATATATATATATATATATATATATATATATATATATATATAAAGGGAAAGACTCAAACCACATTATCTCCTAACAAGCCTTCTCACAATTATAGTTGCTTACACTGCATGAGCTCTACTGAACCCCTTTATCCAGTAACAATGAAATAAAAATGTCCCCAATTCACTTTGAGGAGTGTAACTATTTAGCAGATATATAACCTCTACAAACTAACTATTCAGCAGATATATAACCTCTACAAACTAACCCAGTAACATTAACTAACCACGCGGCGACGCAGAAATACTTGGATTAGAACCCAGGCGCGGAGCAAACCCTCTCAGTGGTGACGGACCCAGTAGATCTTTCCAGATCATCCGTCTAAGAGAAGGAAAACTCTGAAACTAAACCAAAGGGGGGCCTCTCCAGTCTTGGATGACAACCTTCCTAGAGCTGGAAACTCAAACAAATTACCGGTTTGCAAACCTAAATTGCTTAAGGAGTAGATAGGTTCTGTCTATCGCCCGGCTTCCATACTCCTCCTTTGCCTATTAGTCAGGCGCAGAGATACTATCACAGTGATTCGACAGAAACACGCAGTGGTAGATCTTGTTTCTTGTCTAGGGCAATGAACGCCGTCTCCCCACTCCCGACACACCCCACCCCTAAAGCTGGGCACTTGAGAGTGCTTGAGTACCATATATGTCTGAGCAATTAGATTGGGTTGACCTTCCTATTATGGGTTGAGGGTACCGGATTGACAGTTACTGGCTGCTGTTCCCGACTGGTAGTACAGGTGCCCTAACTCTTTGGTAGCGCTTAGAGCGGCTGCTCCATCAATTGTTGTATAATATCGGTATGTTTGCAGTGCAATGACGCACATGGAAAGGGACCCTGCACTCATCCCCGGTGGGCTTTCCTGAGGCCACAGTCCTAGTTTATGAAGGGTCAGCTGATAGTCTACTTGTGATGCATGTGTGATACTCTGCATAATCTCCTGTTCGGCTCCCCCCTAACCTAACTGAAACTCGTTAAAAAATATGATGACAGTACAATCTAAAAATAAGCTTAAACCAGGCTTAGGGTCAAAGAAATCAAACTTGCCTCCTCCCTTGAGGCTTGCATTCACAAATATCCATGGGCTTAGAACTAATTTAGCTGATGTTGAAGCATCTCTCCTAACAAATACCCCGGATATCTTAGCACTAAGTGAGACTAACCTACACTCCTCCATCCCCTCTAACTACTTTAACATGCCTGGATATCTCCCACTCTGTCGTAAGGACTCTGACAGACATATGCACGGACTTGGAGGTTACATTCGTAATACCCTTCCCTTGACTAGAGAAACAAACCTAGAAACTGATCAAGCCTTTATGTGCTTTAGACTAATCATGCAACACAACATTAGCTACTTTTACTTTCTCTACCGCTCTCCCTCGACCCAAGACTGCACCATAATTAACAAAGTATCTGACAGCATAGACACAACACTCTCCTTCGACACTAGCGCCCAAGTACATGTATTTGGTGACTTTAATGTCTACCACAAAAACTGGCTGGGATTCTCTACTTACACAGATGCAGCGGGCAGCGCAACTCATAGCTTCACTATCTCTCACTCCCTATCACAACTTGCTACTTTTCCAACCGGTTTCTCTAATCAGGAAGAACAACACGCATCACTTCTAGATCTGTTTTTTACCACAGTTCCTGATGATTGTATAACGAAAGCCGACAGCCCACTTGGGAACGCTGATCATGCAGTGATAATGGTTGAAATCGCCCTAAACTCTAGACCCAAAACTGAAGAGCCAGTGCTCAAAACAACGAGATATTATAAAAAGGCTGACTGGGATGCAATCAGGGAACTAATCAGAGATGTCTCATGGGGAAATATTTTTCTCTCCCTGTTGAACAGTGTGCAAACGAGACCACTGAATGTTTCAACACTGCAATCGAAGCGCATGTTCCTATGCGGAAATTCTATAGCAAGCCCCACACTCCCCAATGGTTTACTTCGACTTGTGCAACTGTCATTGCTCAAAGGCAGCATGCATTCCGCAGGTTTAACCGACTTAAGTCCAGTTCAAACAGACAGAAGTACATAGAAGCTAGAAGTAACGTTAAGAAAGAAATAGCGACAGCTAAGAGGGAATTTACGGAAACCACTAAAAAACGCATCGAAGCACAAAAACTAGGAACTCGAGACTTCTGGTAAATCTACAACAGTGTAGTAAATAATGGGCAATCAACAATTCCCCCACTAACCAACAATCACGAGGTTGTTTGATCAGCAACCGAAAAGGCTTATATGCTTGCCAATCGGTTTGCCTCAAACTCCACACTGGACCATTCCAACCACCCCCTACCTGACTTTCCTATGCGGACAGACGCCACGTTAGACGATCTGAAAATCATCCCTCCTCAGGTGCATGCTATCATAAAAAACCTTGACACTTCAAAAGCATGTGGACCCGATCTCATCCCAGCTGTGCTATTAAAAAAGTGCTCAGCCGAAGTAGCTTCAGTTCTCTCCAAACTCTACAACAAATGCCTTAATGAATCTTGCTTTCGGGCTGTTGGAAAACTGCCTCTGTTGTACCAGTATTCATGAATTCTGGCGACAGAACTGACCCATTAAATTATCGCCCTATTAGTCTCCTCCCACTTTTTGCCAAAATATTTGAAACCTTAATTAACCATGCTCTAGTCCAGCACCTTACAGATGCTAAATTTCTGACCGACCAACAATATGGATTTAGAAAAGCCAGTTCCACAGCAGACATCCTCACTGTAATCTCTGAACGTATATACCATTCACTGGACAAAGCGGGAGAGGGCAGAGCGGTAGGTCTAGATATATCTAGGGCTTTTGACAGGGTATGACATGAGGGTCTCCTCAGGAAGATTAGATCATACGGTATCACTTGTAGAATACTTAACATTATTAAATCCTTCTTAGATAAGAGAAAAATCCAGGTAGTCCTCAACGGTCGTACATCTAAACAATATGATATAAATGCGGGAGTGCCCCAGAGATCTATCCTTGGACATCTACTGTTCCTGATATTCATAAATGACCTCCCCGACAGAATTGCTTCTGAGATGGGTATATATGCTGATGACACCACACTCTATAGCAGGCATGACAGGAAAACAAATGAACATATATCTAAAGTAATGGCAGAAACACTAGAGGATTACCTCCAATCAGTAGTGGAATGGGGACAAAAATGGATGGTCACGTTCAATCCCGCCAAGACTGAACTGGTTGCATTCAATAATTACAAGAACCTTCTCTACCACCTATAGCAATGGTCAATGACTCTTTATCGGAGAGTACTTCTTTCAAGGCCCTTGGCCTAACGTTCACAGGAAACATGAGTTGGAACAATTACCTCGAGGGCATTGCCATGGTCGCTGCAAGGAAGGTGGGCTCTCTCTACCGTGCTAGAAAACTACTAACACCCGAAAGTATCCTGTACCTCTATAAGGCCACCATTCGCCCATGTATGGAGTATTGCTGTCATATTTGGGTGGTGCATCTGCTACTAGTTTCTCTCTCCTTGACAGGGTTCAAAAGAGAGTCGCAAATCTGATAGGCCCTAAACTGGCATCTAAGCTTCTGCCTCTGTCCCATCGACGAAACGTTGCATCCTCTGCCTGTTCTACAAGTATTTTAATGGTAAATGCTCTGATGAACTGCAAGCACTTGTGCACCCACGACGTGAACACCCTCAACAGACCCGACAAGCTGCAAAATTCCACCCCCACACTGTAGAGATCCCTAGATGTAAAAGATCTTTCTACTCCGGTATTTTCTTCTCCAAACCGCTAGACTTTGGAATTCCATTCCAGGTCACTGCTTCCCCAACTGTACTGATATGCATAAGTTCAAGTGCAACGTGAACCAACATCTCGCTGCCCTAATCCCTACATAGTACCCCAGTAGTTGTCTCCCCTGATAGTAGCCCCCTACACCAAAGTGGCAATGTACCTTGTTTGGGGTGAAAATGTAATAATTTTTTTTTTTTAAATGTGACAATGTGATCCAGAGATTTTAGTCTTACTGGAAGTTTAAATCAATAAATATCTATTATTTTATTATAAGCAGCGATTTATATTACAAGCAGCAGTAGACGTTTTATAAAAATCAAATGAAATTGTTAATTAAAGGAATCGGTTTTGACATCCGAAAAAAGGCTTAAATTCTCCCAATTCCGATACCCCAAATTCCTCCGATTTTTCCGTTTCCCTGGAAAGAAAAAAGAAAAATGCACTGACAAAAATTTCCGATTTGTGCATGCTTTCAATTTCAGTTGATTAATGTTTCCACTTAGAGCCTCCCACAAAGTGTTGAAGGGCGCAATTTAACTTCCAAGTTTCTGCAACGCACATGCTTAAAGAGGTTTCCTGCTCGGTCTCACATTTCACCTTGTCTTAAATGAGAACTGTATATAGATGCTAAGCACGAATTGCATACAAAACGTTTTAAGATTATGAATGACTTCCCTTCCGCTTCAGTTACTATGATTCTCGATCACTTCAATATTCTCTAATTTATCCTCCTTATAGACGTATTATAAGATGCTATAGCCTGTGTGTTTCATTACTAGCGAACATCATGATGCTAATAGGGCTTCCCAGCTACTGCTAAATCCGTGAACAATATAAATGTTATATCCCGTTTTGACGGTATATAATAACATGACAAAATACGCCGAGTGGAATGCGTAACAAAAAGGTTTATTCGTACTTCGAATAAATACACAATACAAAATGGCTGATCGCCTTGAAGTTGATATACGCGTAAATGAAGGTAAAGGAAAAAGGTAACTTAACGTGTGTGAGCGGAACGCTCGTCCTGGGAGCTTGGTTAATCCTGACTACACTTGGAGAGTGTAAGACGCGAGACGGTCGGGCTAGTGCGTACCACTGAACTGACTCCAAGACAATTCAAGACGCTCTTTTATACACCGTTTTGTATCCGGTGCTATCCGTAATTATGTCCCTTATAACACCTCCCCCTGAAGCTGAAATCTTCCCGATTTTAGCTTTAATATCGCTTCCGTTTAGGATCAGGACTTAAACGGCTGACGACATTCCTTTTACGTGTGCTCTTCATTTAGGTCAGAGTTTCCTTTGGTAAAGAATTCTGTTCAGCCCGTGCGGTATGTTCAGGAGATACATTCATGGGTCCATGTATACCCACCGGTTTTCAAATGTCAAATGTGTCGCACAACGTTTCCATTGGAATTTCCTCTGTATTTTCCGAAATTCTGGAACGGATTTGATTAACATGTCTTTTACAGACAAAACTGGGGCCTTGAATAGTATAGACCATGTTCCCAATTCTTTTCTTAACAATACCGTCCACCCAATGATTTTTTTCCATTCTGAAAAATTTAAAAATAAACTTTATCTCCTGGGGAATAGCACTTTACATTAAAGTTTTCTTTTCTGGTAACTTTCTTTTTATCCGGTAGAAGTCTATCGAAAATGGATCTAATTTTTCTGGCAAACATAAGTTCTGCAGGGGATGAATTTACATCATTGTTTGGATTTGGGGTTACTCTGTAGATCGCTAGAAATGTTTGTATTGTCCGCTCATCTGTGTCAATGTTCATGTTTTTCCTTAATGCCCGCTTAAACGTGTCTACAAATTTTTCTGCCAACCCATTCGATCTAGGATGGTTAATAGGCGTCGTGATGTGCTGTATATCCAGTGAGTTGCAGAATTCTCTAAATTCGTAACCTGTGAATGCTGTACCATTGTCACTCACTATGGTCTTTGGTACACCAAACCGGCTGAAAATTTCGTCAAGTGCACTTACAGTGTTCCTTGATGTTGGATGTCTGATCTTGAATATCTCCGGCCATTTGGAGAAAGAGTCCACTACAATTAAGTAAAAAAAAAACCTTTCAGGGGTCCGGCATAATCAATATGCAGTCGTGACCTGGGCAATCCGTCTTCGGCCACGGCGTCGTTTTTACAGGCGGATCTCGGGCTGCTAACTGACATCCTTTGCAGGCTTTGACACAGTTTTCCACCTCTTTATCCATACCAGGCCAATACACGTAACCTCTAATTAGGGATTTCATCCTTGAAATGCCAGGATAACCTGTGTGAAATTCGTTTAGCATTCTTTTTCGTAATACCTGTGGAATTACGATTCTATCGGCATACATAAGCACATCTTCGCAAATGGAAAAAGGTGTAATTTCTCTTGCCATCTTATTTCTTTCCGTCCGTCTTACTTGATTTTTCATTTGCTTTATAAAAACGTCTTTTGCAGCTTCTCTTTTAATCTCTTCTAGAGTTACCGGGAGTTCACGGATCATATTGCATATTGAATTTGAGCATTCGCTTTCATCTTTAAGAGCTGCAATTACCGTCTCTTCGAAACTTTCATTTCTTTTTGGAATCAACCTTGACAGTGCATCCGCGTGTCCTAACTTTTTTGATGACACATGCTCCATCTTAAACTGATAGTTTATGAGAGTTACAGCGCATCGCTGTAGTCGATTTGCAGTATGCGTAGGGATGCCTTTCTTCGATCCGAATCTCGTGATTAGTGGTTTATGATCCGTCTGTAATATGAAGTTTCGTCCATGGAGAAAACGGTTAAACTTTTTGACTCCAAATATTATTGAGAGAGCCTCCTTTTCAATCTGGCTGTAGTTTTTCTCAGCTGCAATCAAAGTTCTTGACGCGTGAGAGATTGCTTTTGTGGTCCATCCTCATACTTGTGGAGTAATGCAGCACCAACTCCGTAATCACTGGCGTCCGTTGCTAGTACAATCTCTTTCTCTGGATCGAAATGTGCTAATGCCAGATCTGATAGTAAACATTTCTTAATTTTCTGGAAAGCAGATTCACATTCCTTTGTCCAATTCCATCTACTGCCTTTTTTTAGTAGCTCGTTAAGAGGAGCTCTCAAATTATGTACATTAGGGATGTATATCGCATAGTATTGTACCAATCCCAGAAATGACTGCAGTTTTGATACTGAGTCTGGGGCAGGCATCTTATCAATTGCTTCGGTCCGTTGTGGATCTGGCCTTCGTCCATCTTCGTCAATTATTTGACCCAGGTATTTGATCCTTTTCATGAAGAAATCGCATTTCTCCGGACTCAATCTGAAACCAAACCCCTCTATTCTCTTAAGTACTTCTCTCATGTGCGTCTTGTGCTCTTGCAAATTACTGCTCTTTATCAAGATATCGTCAAGGTATGCCATCGCAAATTCCAACCCTGCGAGCATCGTATCCATTATCTGTTGAAACAAAGCAGGGGCGAACTTTAAGCCAAAAGGAAGCCTCTTTAGCTTGAAGATACCCTTGTGCGTATTAATGCACAGGTACTTTGAACATTCATCATTGACCTTAATTTGCAAGATCTATAATATAATATCTCGCTGTTTTGAGCACTGGCTCTTCAGTTTTGGCTCTAGAGTTTAGGGCGATTTCAACCATTATCACTGCATGATCTGAGAGGTCTATCTTGGAAAAAAATTTTCCTCCGTTTAGTTTTGAGAATAGATCTTCTGCCGACGGAAGGGGATAATTGTGGTCCTTTAAACAGTCATTAAGGCCTGTTGAGAAGTCCGCACAGACCCTGATTTTGTTATTTTTTTCTTCACATATACCGTCGGGCTGGCCCAATCCGTATGGTCAACTTTTTCAATAACCTCTAACTGTTGAAGTCTTTCCAACTCCTTCTCGATTGCGTCCATCGATGAAAACGGTACATTTCTTTTAGGTTTGAACACTGGGGTGGCATCTTTCTTCACTTCAAATTTGGCTTCTACTTTCACATAATGTCCAAGTCCTTCAGCAAAAACCCTTGGAAATTCTGCTTTTACATCGTCCAGAAAGTCTTCCACTTAGTTTGTTTTCTCTGTGTTCAACCTATTACAAAAAGAATTAACTGGTCGCTCCCATAAGTTAAACAGGACAAACCAATCCACTCCAAACAGACTTGTGTTCCTTCCTGGAACCACGTACACTTTGGACGTGCGTGTCTGACCATCAAATGTCACGTTGCACCTCAGTTCTCCTTTAAATTCCAACTTTTTGCCGCACACACTCCTCGCCATCTTGCTGGTTTCCATTAGTTCGGATCGACCGATCCTTCTCCAGATATCTTCATCTATGATGCTGATATCCGAACCACTATCCAGGAGTAATGTTACAGGATGTCCATTTATGTGAACACTGACATACTTACGCCTTTCGCAACTTTCTCTTTCCTTGTGCGAAGCGCATTAACTTTGTCAGTCTTTCGTTTTTTCTTCTGGTCACAGTACGTTCCCTTGTGGCCTTTGAACCCACATTCGTAACATATCTTATTCCTGAACCAGCAGGTCTTTTTGGTGTGTCTCGTACTTCCGCAACATTCACAATTTTGGTACTTGTGCATTCTAGGGGCCCTTTGTTCTTGGGTCTTGTACGTTCTAGGGGTCCTTTGCCTTTTTACATGTTGTACCTTGTAAACGCGTTTTTTTTTCAATGCGGGTGTTGTCTCTCTTGATATTAATGAGAGGTTGACATTCTTCGGTAACTTTTTGTAAAGTTATATTTGGGTCCGACTCCATAATTGTCAGGATCCGGGATCTGATATCTTTGTCCCTTGGTTCTGCGAGTCCCTGTACAAAGATTAAACATTTAAATAAATCCGCAGAAATTTCATTTAATTTAAATGATTCACATAAGCAATTTACAATACAAGCATACTCTAAATAGTCTTCAGATTCCGATTTCTGTAAATTCAAACATTTATATCTAGAGTGAAAAAGGCTATCTCTTTTATCAAATATTCTAGACAACGTATTAATTGTCTCTTCAAAGGTTACTTCCTCCGGTTTTTTGGGTAAAATTAAGTTAGCGTACTTAGTGTTTTCGTCAGTACCCAGTTTTTGGAGCAACAGCGTGACTTTTTCTTCGTCGGGCCAATCCGAACACCTCTTTGTAAAAACTGTTTCATACCTTCTATAGTATGCTGGAAATGTAACGCCAGTATCGGGAGAGTAGTGAAATTCCGACAAAGAATTTGAAATACCTTCTGCAGAAAAATGTGTTTTTTTTCTCAGTTGTCGAGGTTTGAATTAATTTTTCCAAATTCTTTTGTTGAGTCGACATTTGGCGTTGAAGTATTTTTGTTTGTTCTTGTTGTGCCTCTAAAGTTTTTTGTGTCATTTCTTGCTGTTGTTGTTGCAGCTGTTGTTGTTGCACAAAGAATTGTTGTGTAATTTTTTACTGTTCCTGAACGCTAAGAGTTAGCACTTTCGTCAACTTAGCCAATTGTTCCATATTTAAAAAAAAAGTATTTCTAAAATTTACAACAATGATTCCACAAAATTTCGTAAGTATACGTTTTTCGCCAATTAGCAACAAGTCTTGCAAGAATAAATGTTTCCACACAGTTCATACA
The DNA here is from genome assembly GCF_053919585.1 of Euprymna scolopes. NCBI lineage: Eukaryota > Metazoa > Mollusca > Cephalopoda > Sepiida > Sepiolidae > Euprymna > Euprymna scolopes. The sequence continues at coordinate 187,466,901 of NC_136484.1, read as the reverse complement.
ATTTAGCAATAGTAATTCTGCCTCAACGTAATTTTACACAATAATACTTTTCAAATTTACACAACGAATAATGCCCGAAAATGAGCAAACTGTTTTTCAACAAAAATACGGTTGCACGAAAGAAAAAAAATTAAATTATAACAATAGCCTGTTTAATTTAGAGAAAAAAAATCGTAAAAGTTCTTTTTTTTTTTTCTTCAAAAAACGTAATCCAAAGGTGCCGGGTTCGAATTCCGCCTGCGTTCCTCACATATTTTTTTCTTCAAAAAATATAAATAAAGTTCACTTTACCTTGTCAATATCTTTCAAGTACAGTTGTATTACCTTTCCGTGAGTTCATATCGGAGAAATCCGTACTTTATGTAAGACAATTTCGAATAGTTCTTTGCCGTACGTGTTCAGTAACGAAATCCTTGTAAATTTGAATAGTACACAGTCCTATTAGTACGGTAATTTATCTCTGTTAAGAGATAAGAATCTCGTCCTCGTCGCCAACTGTTATATCCCGTTTTGACGGTATATAATAACATGACAAAATACGCCGAGTGGAATGCGTAACAAAAAGGTTTATTCGTACTTCGAATAAATACACAATACAAAATGGCTGATCGCCTTGAAGTTGATATACGCGTAAATGAAGGTAAAGGAAAAAGGTAACTTAACGTGTGTGAGCGGAACGCTCGTCCTGGGAGCTTGGTTAATCCTGACTACACTTGGAGAGTGTAAGACGCGAGACGGTCGGGCTAGTGCGTACCACTGAACTGACTCCAAGACAATTCAAGACGCTCTTTTATACACCGTTTTGTATCCGGTGCTATCCGTAATTATGTCCCTTATAACAATAAACTAGATGTTTTCCTTGAGGGTAGCTCTCCAGTCGCAGTTTATTCGAATATGCTACAAATTTCTGACTATAATAAGTTAAACCGTTGTGCACTGAAATATCCCTACGTGCAAATGTTATTGCCTCTGCTAAAAGCTACCAGTTTTATTAACAAGTATAGTTGTGAAGTGTTTACGTTGGATTACAATTTACCTGATCTAAATTACCTCACGAACGAGGTCCATGAGACATATTGCCACTAGTCTAAAAAAAAACCGTTTGACGAATGCGAAATTTAAAAATACAATCACATATGCATAAAAAAGAAATACGCTTGGCAAATATGGCGCCCGATTAAAAATTCAAATTAGAATATGGAACATTGAATATGTAAATTATTATTGCTATCCGAGATAAAGAAAAAAAAAACAATTACCAATCTATATTAACTCATTCTGAGTTTTAGTTTTCTACAGCCTAAGTAAGATTGAACATTGAAACACGAGTTACTTAGTTAACAGTAATGAGTTTTATATTAAGACGCATCAATATATATTGTTTCGCATATATTCATTTATTTGTACATTTTGACAGCAAGCCATTATTCAAGCGTGCCCCATTTTGTTGGATAACTTGTCGATTTGCCGAGCCTTTTTTTCGGCTGGCTGCCTGAATATTCTGGAACCCACTATTTTTGTTATCGGTAATGTTCTCCTCAAGCGTTTTCTATCGGTACATCCGATCATCGTCAGGAGTGGTAGTTATTGCTGTTATTCTTTTCGTTTCTTTATTGAGGCATGGTGTATTTATAATAAGTTCTACGTTTTTTTATATGCTTTATTTAATTTTATATTGGATATAAAGCTGGGTGAAGGATGTGTATCGGTGTTTTTGTTTTACACGGTGGGCACCACTTATCAAGGCCTGGAAGCCACTCAGGGATAAGGGTTATTGCAAGTACAGTACGTTAGTATAGAGATTTAATGAAGTATCTACTTAAGGGGTCGGTTCATCAGGAATCTGTTTACGTTGGACTTGAAGACATCCACGTTGTAGTCAGGTAGGAAGCAGGCAGACGGAACAAAGTTCCACAGGCGTGCAGCTCTAAGAAAGAAAGTTTGTTCCCGGAATCTACGTTTTGATTTAGGCACAGATAAAGAATGGGGAAAATTTTTCACATTGGATTCAGCTAGACGGGTGTTTTTCGTAAAAGATTGACGAGGGGGGACCAGAGATTGGAGTTCAGACGAGCACCTGCCATTGAAATAAAGATAAAACAAAGACAGAATTATTTATTTTTAATTTTAATTTTTATTTTATATTATATCTATTTAGTTATTTATTTATTGTTGGGTGTTGAATACAGTTAGTATATTTGTCCCGATATTACGCGTGATTCGGTTAATAATGGGTTGATTTTTTTTAATCAGTATAGCTTCTAGTAGTTTTAGTATTCGTTTGCAATTTTTAAGGTATCGAATGTTAGTAATGTTAGTTAAGGCATTTCTTATGTTGGACGATTGTAGGTTTTTATTCAATAATGTTAGGTGTCGTTTTATGGCGGTATTATATGCTAAATGGTAGGTCAATCGTCGAGAGAGTGTTATTGTGGTGTGGCTTATATATGCATTGTATGAGGTTTTAGAGTAGATTCAGAGACATGCTTCGAAGAGGCAAACAAATTCCTACACCATGTGAGTTTAGTGTAGTATGGTGTTAGTATTATTATTGTTTTTAATTATTAGATTGGATGTTAAAAATTTAGTATAATATATTATTCGTTTAATCTTAATATATTCATATGTATACGCATATGTATATAATATATACGTGTGTGTATACATGCTTGTAAAATATTAAAAGTAATTATATCCGTCTATTTTTACCTTGATATTTTCTAACTAATTTATTAATTATCGACTTTCAGACTAGAAATTGCTAATAAATGTCGTACTCGACGTTTTGTGATGATATCGGTTGGTTTATTACAAGGGTGTTAATATTAATATTAAAGGCATTTTAACATGCTTTTAGTTTTATCGTATTAAATGTTATTAATGATTGTCGTTTTAGCGCAGTGCTTTTAATATATGCATTGTACCCTTTTTTTTCATTTCCGCATCATTTGCATATAGTTGAATTGCCTACGTTAATCTTTCGAAGTTGAGAGCGTGGATAAGAATAATTAAATTTATATGATGGGCGATTTCATTGGTGTCAGAATGGTGCATAGCGGCACGACTTGACAGATTTACTATTTAACGAAATGTGCTTTCACGATTTTTCAGATTCACAGACACACACATTCACGCGTACGCGCGAACACACACACATTATATATATATATATATATATATATATATATATATATATATATATATATTCTCGCTGTACCCAGCCCCGCGTTGCTGTGACTCAGTTTCTTAAAATGGAGCATATTCCTCAAGAAGAATTGCATTTTGTATTGTTTAATTACTTTTAATATTTTTTGACATTTTTTTTATCAATAAAAGTTGTTTTTCCCCCGAGAAAAGATATTTTTTTACCATGAATGGTTAGGTGAGAGTTTTTTGTTTTGTTTTTTTGTTTTCAGGAAAACTTGTACTTTTTTAAAGAAAGTTGGCAGTAAACGTTTCTGTTGAAAACAGAATTTTTATTATAAAATATATGAACACTGGAAATAGGTGAAAGTGGAGAAAAGCTTTTTTTTTTTTACAAGAAAATGTACAGATTATTTTTTGTCAACAGATGTTTAGAAAATAAACAGAAAAAATATTCTTATCATTAATTAATTATGCAGAAAATAAATAAACTGTTGATTTAGTGTTTCAACATTTGAAAAACGCTCGGCTGAATCCGGCGATTGCCGGTGACAACCCTAACCATAATTTTAATCCGGGAGTGATGTTACATTCTTCATGAATACCATGCTTTTTAATTTTGTCTTTTGTTCAATTTTTTAAGTGGGGTATCAGCGATTTCAAACTAACAAATTAAACAAAAATGCAAAAAAGTCAACAATTAAATAATTTTAATAAGTGGTCAGCTTCTAATGCAAATCCTAGTAAATCAATCCCCCTCTTTGGAAACACTCAAGGGAAGAACGAAACGAAATTATTACCTGTATGTTTGGGAGTGGTTCTGTTTTTTTTTTAATATTTTAAGTATATTTGACACCTAGCTACCAGATTTTTATGGGTCACTAACTCGGTAACTTACGATAAAACTTGCAAAGTTTGCGCTGTTTTACGGTTGTTAAAAAAAAATGGAACGAAAAATTTAATTTCGCCCCGTTATGGCCAGTATGTTTGGGAGAGGGTGTATTGTTTTCTTTTTTTTTTTTTTTTAAATATTTTAAGCAGATTTGACACTCAGTTACCAGATTTTTATGGGTCGTTCGGTAACTTGCGATAAAACTTGCGAAGTATGCGCTGTTTTACGGTTGTTGTAAAAATGGAACGAAAAATTAAATTTTGCTCCATTTCAATCTTTTTAATTGTACCCACAAACGAATATAATTGAAAGACTAACATTCAACAATTCTACTTTATATATATAAAACATGCAATATTAAAAAATATTAACAGAAGAGAAATAATTCCATTTTCAAACGAGAAAAGTCAGTTTGGTATATAAAAGTTCCTTTTAGTGATGTCACGTGAAGCAGCCTTAAATGATAATAGCAATACATTATTCTTCATGCATATTATTATCGTATTATGAAGTATGAGCAATTAGATAATAAAGAAACAAAATGTAATACAGAAGGAAGAACCAGAAAGAAAATTACACGGAAAAATGAAAGAAAGGAAGGGAAAATAAAACGACAGACAGTTCAATAAAAATAATAAAATGTAGGTAAAATATCATGAAAGAATTAGGAATTGTATAATATTTATTTACTAGCGGGGGTACCCGGCGTTACCCGAGTGTTTGTTTCCGGGACGGGGGTGAAGTTTTAAAAAATGTTATGGTAGGTAAGTAGGAAGGATAAAACCCGGAGTCATGAGTAAAAGTAGGAAAATAAAGTGTGAAAAAAAAACAAAAACATCTGCAACGTTAACAGTTCGGCCACCAAGAAAAGTCCATTCCAGTTGTTTAGGAAAAAAAAAAAAAACGATTACGGTAGGTCGGCGCGAACGTGAAAATATAATGCGAATTATCCAGCACGCTAACCACTACGCCACAGAGCACTGCAGCTTAGTTTAGTGATTTTAAATAACTTCACATGAAAGAACTACGCAGCCAAACCAGTGTTCTCTTCTCAACTGTTCCTTGTGAACGATCCCCAAACGGTGTTAAGTGGTGGTAGGGGGAGGAGGAATTTATTAGAGAGAAAATATTTTACCACTTCCATTGATCTTAACCGATTTTGGCCGTGACTTCTCAGCAGAAAAAGTATAGAAATCTAAGATTATCGAGGAATTTGAGAAATAATAAGCCTATAACACACCTCAGATTGTTCTGCCGTTTGTGCATATTATATTTGCATGAAATATCTTTATTTTTAATCCTATTAATGTCAAAATCAGACGGGAGAAATGAGTTCATTTTATTTATATAGAGATTTGCTAAGCGTTATCCTCATCTTTATAACTTTTTCCACCATGTTCCGGTCAACTATTCCGCGGAAAAAAAAAATTGAGAAAGAGGAAAGATTAGTGGTCTAATAAGTTGACTAAGGATTATTAAGCGATCTTTATTTCAGCGATTATCAATCTTCCCTTTTCAGGTCTTAATTGTGCAACACCATGTAGTATGATCGACTCAAAGCTTAGTTTCATGTTAGCCTCCATATACCTGACATAATGCGACATGTCGTGAAAGTCTCTTCGTTACAGCATACTTTGATAATTTTAACCTAATTAAGCTCTATAACTTTTTATGACATTTCTATTCGTGCGAACACGTTTATTCCGCCCACTTCATGTTACTTCGTCCTGTACATTTCGATCATAGTTAAGATTAACACTAGCTCATTTATTCAATATCCGAAATAATGTAATCCAATATGTAACAGTAAAAAAATTTAAAAAACACAATATAAACATCATGGAACACAGAGGACGGACACAAAAGGGGAGGTACAAAGAAGACAATAAGTTAAAGCGAAAAAGGAGAATTAGAGAAATGAGTGAAGAGAGAGAGAGAGAGAGAGATAGAGAGAGAGAGGGGGAACGACAGCGATAAAGAAAATAATCTAGGATTACTGAAATAAAAAAACACAGATGTGTTTGAAATTTAAAATTTGTCATCTCCCGATTGTTTTCAGTCCAAGCAAATCACAACGAACAAAAACGACACAAAAGTGTTCTACTCTTGTAAAACGATATCGCACACAAAGAATGGGTCTTTTGTTAGTAGTATAATAATTCAGCACATCTTGATTGAAAACAAAAACAAACAAAAGTAACATTAATCGCAACGAAATATCTACTGTTTCAACTTTAATAATATGTTTTGCAACAAAAGCTTCTGGTCTTCATTGAGTTCAGTCTATTACTTATTTTATTCATTAAAATACTGGATTCCACAAAGATCGGTGGCTTCTGTGGCCAGACAAATCTTTTATAGTTGAAACAGTTTTCCTTTTGCGACTAAAGGTAATTTTTAATACTATTTAAGTAATAATATTTCTAAATAGTGTAGCACAATCAACAACCTACGTAATTTTTTCTTATGTTTAGGGATATATATATATATATATATATATATATATATATATATATTATTATTATTATTATTATTATTATTATTATTATTATTATTATTATTATTATTATTTGAGGGTAAACAGTTACATATGGTCGCTACAAATAGCTATCTGTTTCAGTCAATGAAACTTTTTCAGGCGACCCAGAACCCATCGACATCACAAAGAAAAATCTTAGAAATAAAACATGTGTTGAAATTGAAACTTTAAAAATATATAATTATTTAAAACATAAATAATTATTAATAAAAAATATAAAAATATTAAAAATGAATCTTTAATTTCACAAAATGTTTTCAACCTGCAGACAGCAATTGATGGAGAATCATCCACATAAGCAGTAAATAAATAACAAAATAAATATGCATCTAGTGCGCTTGAAAGCCAAATCACAACGTAATATTAGGAAAATAAACAAATATTTTACTTGTTTGAAATTTATAACATGAATATATTTCAGACATATACTCCATCTTCAGTATGTTCTTTTCATTCTTTTTTCTTTTCTTCTTTCTGTCCATGTTAAGTTTAAGAAATAAATGTATGTTTGTAAAGAGCCGTGCGTTGTATCTCAGCGGTTGTATTCTGAAATTTTGGAACAGTGCGAAAGCAACGCAAGAATAGCGTCAAGTGTGTGGATTCCATTGTAAGCCTCACGCCTTAGGCCAGCAGATGTGGTCTCTGACCCTGTTGAAACTCCAATGGCCGATGATCGTCTTCTTCCGGGAGTGCTTAACAGGATTCTCAGCATCACAGGCTTCGTGCCGATTCCCGTTGAAAATCAATAGCTTTTCATGCAAACCGAAAAGACAACAAACTCAGGGGATTCTGGTCAACTAAAATTTAATTCACGAAAATTAAAGGTGTTTTACATATATACAATGGTTCAGTTCGATTACACCAGAAAACAGTCAAGATCTTGTTCTTCGATCTCAACGACAGCGACCGAAATGGAGGAGGACTGGCGCTTCTTCGGTGCGTGTGTTTCTCTCGAGATTCAGCTTCGACCTGATGATTTCGGCTCGGGCATTCACTTGTATTCCAAGGGAAAGGGTTGGTTAGGGAAGTCCGCTCGGCCAATCAGGATTCAACACGTCTCTCGGAGAATTCCTGAATTCTTTGCGTGTGTGCACCTCTGCAAGGCTTACGAATCTGGGAGCAGAACTTAAATTTATTCACACGTTCAAAAGGCTAACAATTTGACGTCTCGCACTCAGAAAGACAGATATCTTGAGCACGGGTTCGTCAGGCCAAGAAGGAATGTATGATTTCATTCCAACTGACATCATTTGTCACTTTTCTCAAACAATAAAATATATGTCTGTTTTACAAAAACACAATACATCTATCCCTTTTGATAGGTTACTAGCCGCTCTCCAGGATCCAATTAACGCTTAACAGTCAATCTTACCCGGCCTTACTCAGTGTTTTAGGAGGTCTCAATCTCTCCAAAGAGGTGCAATATCGCTCTCTTAGGCGGTCACGCTACACCATATAAAAACGTTTGTTTAATTTGAATAAAATAAATACGCATCAAGTACGCTTGAAAACCAAATCACAACGTAATATTAGGAAAACAAACAAATATTTTACTTGTTTGAAATTTATAATATAAATATATTTCAGAGCTATACTCCATCGTCAGTATGTTGCTTTTTTCTTTTTTTTTCCTTGCTTCCATCCATGTTGTAAAGTTAGTGAAAGACATGTCTATTTGTAAAGAGCCGCACATTGTATATCAGCGTTTGTATTTTAAATCCTGTGAACAGGGCGTAGGCCACGCGAGAATATGGAATTCACACACTTCTTTTTTACAAAAGCATTACCACTTATCAAGGCCAAGAGGTCACTCGAGGATAATGATTAAAGGGTGTACACTAGACAATTGGACAATAAAATAATCGTTAGTAATGTAAATTCGGTAAATTTGTTAACTTATATGTAACGGCGCATCAAAAACTTGTTTATGATAGACTTGAAGACAACCATATTGTAGTCAGTTGGAAAGCAGGAAAAGGAAGACAATTCCACAGGCGTGCAGTTCTAAGGAAGAAGCTTTGTTCATGAATCTACGTTTAGGTTTAGACACAGATAAAGAGTGGGGGAAAGTATTGATAATGTTTTCTGCTAGACGGGTGGTTTTTGTGAAAGTTTGGCTAGAACTTTCCATGAAAATAACGATAATGCAAACTTGCAACATCTCTTCTGTGAGAAAAAATGTTGCTGGGAAGATAAAAGGACATCCCCTGCGAGGCTAAGAAATCTATTTTGAACTCTGTCAAGGCATATCTTTTTCACAAACGCCGGTGGCAGCTCTGCAAATACTCGGCGGATAGCGGCGATCAGGTTGGCTTTGCTCTGTGGAAGGTCATGTTGGTGATGTTTTCGACTTATGACGAAACGAAGTAGTCCAGCGGGTTCAAGTCGGAGGAGAAGTGGGGCAGAAAGAGATGGGTACTGATGGTTAGCATTCCTTCTGAAGCCAAGCCTGGGTCTCTTTGGGCGAGAGTCCGCGCCGAATCCTGCTGCCACACTCAGGGTTTGCTAGCAACCACCAGATTGAACCAGGGATCACCACACTCTTCAGCACACCAAAGTACATTTTGGTTTTGACTTTTAAGCCGACTTCGAAGATGTGTTGTAGCATGATGTGGCCGTCACTTGAAACCAAACCATAGACCATAACCGTGGCCGGAAACTTTGTTTTCATCACTCTGGAAACATCCCTGTTATTTGTGTCAATCCAGCGATGCATTTTGAGGGTGAAACCGATGGTCCGTTGTAAAAACGTGGATCAATAGAGAGCATGAGTTGTACAGCGACGCATCTCTGATCTTGCTCGCTGAAAATTGTGTCACTTTCTGACATAAATGATAACGCCTATCGCTCTGGGATGTGTACAAAACTGACCAACTAGTAGATGATTTACAACAGAAAAAAGAAAACCGTTTTCATCAAACGGATATGGAACCATGTCGTCTTTTCTTGTACGTATTGTGTTACCAATAAAACCTAATAGTTTTAATAATAGCAAGAAATGAGTGTATATTTCTTGTAAAAGATAATATATATATATATATATATATATTGTTTTTAAAATATAATCATCAATTGACACCTGTTTTGCCGTTTACAACTCATCAGATTTGCTGAATCTAGCGAGATTTGAAATCGTAATCCCATGGAAAAAAAGCTAAAACCTCTACCACGAGGCTATATCTCGCAACAACTACATTTATCGCATTTTACGTAATAGTTAACTATTTGTTTTTGTTTTGCGATAATTTTTGAATGAATTCAATTATTTATACGAGCGTGCATTTTTACGTAAATGCGTGTTTGAAATAATTTTCCCTTTTACCAATTTATATATCCTAAATAAATAGCGGCATATATATATTTTTTAAAATATTCATTTACATGTGTTTAATAATCTACGACTCATCAGAGTGGTTGAATCTAGCAAGAGTTGAAATGAGGACCCTATACTTCTATTACTGGGCTATCTGGCGCGATTGCTGGATATATCGCAATTTACGTAGATGTCCTTCATTTGTTTTTGTTTTGCGATACTTTTTGAATGAATATGTGCCGCCTCTCATTCGGGAGTACTAAATTGGTAAAAGGGAACTTTTTTCCAACCCCTATTTTGGTAAAATTGCACTTTCGTATAAATAATTGATTCATTATTTTTTCTTGTTGAAGTACTGGCAAGGTTCAACGTTGCTTAACTCTGACAATCTTAGAAGACCTGGTGTCAACGATAATAGAACTGTTTAACTACCAAAAACTCACTGGAAAAAAAACGAGAAAACTTGTAAAAATAAGACAATATGACAAAAAAAAAAGTAATAAATTAAAAAAAAGTCCTGGTCTGGTTTAGTTTTATTAATATATTTATCGGTAAAAGTTGGCTTACTTCACAAAAGAAAAAAAAAGGAAGTTCGGGACGATAAAACACGAAATAAAAAAGATCTTGGGTTGGTGATGCGAACCGCAGCTTAATGAGACGAAGAGACGAAAATGAAAATAAATTACGACTGAAAAGCATAAAATGTCATTTTTTGATTTTGTTACTTTTTTATTTATTATTTATTTATTTATCGCCATCAAATCCTACTAAGAAGTTTTGTCGGGCAAATATCATTTGGAATAGAATATTCAACGATGATCGTGCAAATTGAATCGACGTATCTTATTTTAAATGAGTCGTATCTTCTAGATAAGAGTTACTGCCTCACAATATGTACATCAAGGTTAAATTACATTGTACGTTGCTCGATCGTGTCGATATGACGCCTAATTGATTCCTTTGGAAGAAAGAGAGATACGTCTTATAGTAGAGTATTTCTGTCGTAAGTAGAAAAGCACCAATTCCTCTTTCTTGTCTTAATGGAGTAACAAAGTCGACTTTTCATACCGTTGGTAGATAAACTCTTCTCTTTTGTACAGACTTTTACAAAGTAAATATGTGGCAAGTCACTATCTGCTGTACCGTTATGCTTTTGGTACGTCCTTCGGTGAGCTTCACTCCTTGGTAGTCCGCTATAAAAAAAATTATAAAAAAGATATCGCCTGCCTAAAAGGGCAGCTAAAGATTTGCCTTCTTATCTCTTTGACCAAACAAACATGAACTTTTTTTTTACATAGAGTTTACCACTTATCAAGGCCCAAAGGGCCACTCGGGGATAAGAGTTAGTGTGTGTACAGTAATCAATGGGTTAGTGTAGTAATAGTATTGGAGAATTGATAAAGTGCCATTACTTGAGGGGGCGGTTCATCAGGAATTTGTTTGTGTTGGACTTGAAGACATCTAGGTTGAAGTCGGGAGGGAAACAGGCAAGCAGAACAGAGTTCCACAGGCGTGCAGTTCTTAGAAAGAAACTTTGTTCATGGAATCTACGTTTTGATTGAGGCACAGATAAGGAGTGGGGAAATTATTGACGGTGGTTTCAGCTAGTCGGGTGTTTTTTTTTAAAAGATTGGCGAGGGGGGGACCAGAGAATGGAGATCAGACGATCCCTTGCCATGGAAATAATGATAAAACAAAGATAGGCTCGCAATGTCTCTTCTGTGGGAGAGAGGTTACAGGGAAGAGAAAAAGGCATCCGCTACTAAGCCACGAAGTCTATTTTGTACTCTGTCAAGGCAGGATAGGCTGTTTAGCAGCTCCCGCCCAGATGTGGCAGCAGTATTCCATCCTTGGACGTACTTGGACTTTCTTTTCTAGAACAGCGCAGCTCGAAAACAACTCCACAAGCCTCCTTCACAACCGACTGGATGTATTAAAGTCTAATTTAAACAAATACATATATATAATGGTATTTTGTACTAGCAAAACCTTTTAAATAATCTTCTTCCCGTCCTCATACTGTTTCCAATCCTCTTTAAGTAAACGATAAATTTACTTTCGACAGTTTCCCTTATGTTATCCTTTATTTCTCACATTCCATGAAAGATGCTTCTGACAAAGAGGAGAAATTACAACTCTTATTGTTTGTTAGATTTTGACCATGTAGTAGATGTTTTGCATTTTTACATCAACTAGCTCCATGCTTTTTCTTAAGCGATTTCCGTAAAAACATTAATCTCTGAGTGACCCCGATATTTTAGGAGTGCTGATCAATTAGTAAAAAAAACGCACGTCCATTTGTGTGTCAATACTATGTTTAGAAGAGCATGTACGTTTACCATTGATAGAGGATGTTCAGGTACGTCAACAAAGTTCTATACAAACGGTTATATGCTTAAATGCTTATTGTATCGCTAAGGATCCAGGTTTAACGGACGCATTGTTGACATAGAATCTATTCTTATCTTTATTTATGCGTAAATGGAAAAATAAGACCAGTGGAAAAGAAAGGACAAAGAGTAAAGTGCGTTAAGTAGAGTGCGTTGTTACTTGAGTAAAAATATAAGAAATGTGAAAAAATAGTTGTCGTTTCAGTGTAGTCAAAACATGAAAGTTTCCTTTAGAAAAAAGGAAATAGAACATAAATCGCACGGCAAAGAACGAGAAAGTAACCCGAGGCACTCAGCTATAGCAGCTTAACAAACAGAGGTGTCACTTACCTAACTTCATCTCTGTATGTGAGTTCGTTCCTTATAGAATCCGAAACGGGAGAAAAGATTTTCTTTAAAATTTACAGAACTGTAGTGTATAAATCTGGGAGTAATCTTAGTTAAGTTTTGTCTCAGAATACTCCCGATAATTACCGATACTTGATAATCGAAATCGTTATTTTGATTTATTTTTCATCAGTAAAGCCATTTTTTTCATGTCGTCGCTTAGCAACAATGATAGGACAACGGGCTGTGAATATTCTACTCTGGGTAATTTGAAAGCGATTTATTTCATGACGTGGTCTGTAGGTTCAAAATTCGCACGTAAATTTCTACATTTGTTTTTACTAATCGCAAAGAATTTTATAAGACTTGAAAATTTACGTGTTTTTCTTTCTTTTTTTTTTTGTATGACATGGTCCGTAGGTTCAAATCCCGCACGTAAATGAATTAATATTTTTTTTCGTAAACTAGAAAGACATTTATATAACATATTGTTAAAAAGAAAAAAGTAGGTTCTCTATGGTGCAATGTAGAACAACATATATTTTGCATTAAGTTACGTCATGCATGCATGTAAAGTATCCTCCCGGGCGATTTCACGGATTTCGATGACAATAAATATATGGGATTTTGAAATATTCGTTGTCAGGGGTTCCGTCGTGCGGCATCCCACTGTGCGCATCAAGAACCCCAGTATATTCTCAAAAGCCGCAACTCCCACTGGTCCGAACTCCAGAAACATACTTAGCTCGGGCTCCTATGTCCATATCTACGATATAGACATCGGAGCAACCAGAATTTACCGTAAGCATTGTCCTCGATATTCCACTACGAGAGTGTCTCCCCTTAAGCGGACAATATGTAAGTCCTGGCACTGTCTCCAGCAGTGTCCAAGGTAGGCTAGTTTATAGAGGTGACCCGAAGAGATGGATTGGCTTACCTACTGGTCAAAGGGCTTAACCCGTCAGAACTCCTGCTCGCTTGAAAACCAGGTGCCTGCTTGTCACAAATGGCACCTGAAGACTACCGTCGACTCTTTGATTCTACTTACAAAGAGCTTACCGACAACAATATAATTAAAGCCGCCTCGGGTACGGTGGAACGACTAGCGAGAAGAATAGTATGGCTAGTCACCACCGACACAAAGGGAGAAACACTGACTGGGGTCGTTAAGGAAAATATGGGGCATCTTGAGTATTTCGATGAAAGTTTCATTGTTCATTGGGCCTGGTATTCCTCATATAGTTTATTGAAGTCAGGTTAATACTATATACGGCAGTCTGCTTATACCTATAGTTGCTAAGTGACCAACCTGTTAATTTGTAGCTTATGTGGTTAACAGTGAAACAAGCAATAATTATCTCAAGAAATTTTTAAAGATATTTTAAGCAATTCAGTTTACGTGTCCATAGTGTAATCTCGTTGAGAGGGACGTGGTGCTGAGCTTATTGCAGAATTGACTGCAATTGCAATGCGTCATAGTAGGATGTTGGCAGTGACTTCAGCACCAGTTTCTTTTATTGCGTAATAGTATGAATGCTGAACGCAATGTTCAGATGGAAGTAATATTGTTTTCATTCGCCGCTGAATCGTACTGATCGCATTGTATCGTGCATCACAACAATCAGGTTCTATTTGGTCAATTCATCCAATTTATCTTAATCTGCATGTGGTTGTTTAGCTGCTGAAATTTTCATTTAAAAGCTGATGTTCAGGATGTTGATATTTCTGTCATCAAGAGGTGGTTGTCTGCAAACTGAAGTGTTGGTAATTCGTGTTGGTCCAGCGGGTACAACTAATTGATATTGATTCTATATTTTCCTATTTTTCTTCCACAATGTTTTTTTATGTTATTTTATATGATCTTTAGTTTTTATTACAAGAAAGGTATACATGTTTAGGTTCACTGGTAGGCGGGTTTTGTACCATTGCCTAGGATATGTGTACTGTTATTATTCCTTCATGTCTATTATGAAGCATAGTTTTATCAGCAAGTATACGTATCTGAGGCATAGTTTTATTAGAGAGTTCATTTGTGAATATAATGATTAATAAACGTTTTAAAATCAACATTTGGCCCACATCCGCATGAAAATCGTGTTTACATGTACGGTCATCGAACACAAACGAGATTATTTTCTTGAGATTGTGAATATTGTTCTAATAGTTATGTATGTTCTGTTCAATTGAATGCGTAGAGCGGTTGTTGGTCTTTTTTATCCTCTTAGATTTTAAGCAGTTGACATCTGTTTAGCTTCTGTGCAACGTCGGATTCGAATTATTTGTTAAAATTAAAAAAAATAATAGTATGTATCACTTAAAACAATTCTGATACATACTTGTTTATATTAAAGTTCATATAAACCTTGGGAATACAAGATCTAATCGACGGATTAAATTAGGCTCGTAATTAAACTTTATAACATTTTTAAGCTATATTACGGGAAGCAGAATGTTATGACATTATGAGTACATCATAAGACTACTTTCTATCATGATTAATTCTTAAAATACGGCGATGTAAAAAAAATATTCGATCGGTTTCTTCCCTCGTTTATCAAAATTAAAGAATGAATAAATGATAGAGGCCATGAGATTGATAACCGAGTTGAAAGATGAGAATAAAAACATTCAAGTTTTTTTATGAGAAGATTAATGAAAACAAAATAAAAGGCATATGTATGCGTATATATATATATATATATATATATATATATATATATATATATATATATCATCTGCTATTATATAAGTGGAACTTTGTATGTGTGTGTGTCGGTGTGGGTGTGGCAGAGAGGGAGAGTTTGTTCAATATGGACTTGGCTTGGAGAATAATAGAAATTTCATCGAAGATACTTTATATGACTTGCAGTTGTCTTGGATAATGTTTGTATTGCCATGTCTTCGATGAGTATTGATAATCAGTAATCGAAATAATCTGATGGAAGTAGAAATAGGCGATTGTCATCAACGTTTTAAACTTTACACAGCTGAACATCAGAAATGCATTTGGGATACTTTATTGCCACACAAGCCGAAATATTAGGCATATAAAATCAACATATCAAGGGCACACACAAACAATGATACTTGATGTATTAATTGTAAACGTCAATTAAAGGCATTATCTATAATATAAAGCTGAATGTGTGTGTGTGTCTGGTAACGAATAGGTTCCTATATAGTTGACTATTTAAAAAAAATTGATTACATATAATTATAGAAGATGTATCGAGACACAGGAATGGGTATGTTTGATCTGGCAGAACGGTGGTTTATTAAACTAGTGGGGTCTGCGTTTGCGCCTGGTCCACAAAGTATGCAAATAACAAAAATTAAAATTAAAAAAAAAACGTTTACAAGTGTTTTTGATAAGTATGTTTTAACTTAAATAGGGATAGTATAATAAAATTGTGAGCTCTGCCTTCGCACCTGGCATCCATAGAATCCAAATATGCACACACTTTAATAAAGATTTTTCATATCTATCTGCGTAAGTAAACTTTGATAATTATGTTTCAGTTTAAAGAAATATGGTATAATAAAATTATGGGGTGTTCGTTCTCGCCTGAACTCCATGGAAATATGTCACAAAGTTTAACAAGGGTTTTTTAATATAGATACACAGAATATTGCGATAAGTGTTTCAGTGTGAACAGGTATGGTATAATAAATTATGGGGTTTATCTATTTCATTTTTACTTTCATCATATTTTGCTTTATTTTGGATACCCCCAAATTCGAAGCTATCTATTTACAACCCTTTCTTTTAATAAACTATCATACTTTCATAAATCAGAGTCCATTGTCTGTAGGCTGTTTTTATTAACCCAGTCAACGACGGGTACTTTTGCTAGTATATATATAAATATATATATAAATATATATATAAATATATATATATATATATATATATATACATCATAACATCAACAGTTTGTTCTCAACACTGCGATATAGACTGCAAGGTATTGTTGACTAAGGAACTGCATGGGAGATTCATCCCGGCGAACCGCGATGAACACTAAACTATAGCAGACACTACTTCGACTTGATTGAATAATGGGCAATTTCACGTAATTCGATGACAATCAAATTATTGGAGAGTTAAACATTTATTGATTATTATTCAATCCTGGGAAATGGTGGGTATCCCTGAGAGCATATACATTATATATATATATATATATATATATATATATATATATATATATATATATATATATATATATATATATATATATATATGGGGGGGACAAAGAGAGAGCGAGAGACATGATTATATTATAGAAAAATAATACACACACACCTACACACACAAAGTAGTTCCTATTTTTCCTACTAAATGTGAAAAATGTATACCGTCAGCAGTCATCACTGGGTCGAATTCTGCACTTTCGACAGACATGGGGTTTCAGACTTCGTAACTTGATCATCAACACATAGACGTGCCATTAAGTTTCCCTTCACCGACTAATAAATAATAATGACTCCCCAGCCATATTCTGCCTAATCTAATTGGTTGTTACCGGACATTCTTGTATTCCGGAATGCATATATTGCCTACATAAACGAACACTTCAAAAATTCTCCAAAACTGAGTCGCTCTCTACAAGGGACAAAACTAATCGCAGATATCATAGATTATACTAATAAAAAATGTTTTGCGACACATCAATTATGTGTATCAGCCAAAAATTCTTTTGATTTTTCATTAAATATATCGTAGATGGTGATTGTTCTTATACACGTATGCTACCGATCTAACTTTGTTTTGATAATATAAATCGTTGATGTTATTACTAAATAATATTTTGCGACACAATGACACATGTTCATAAGCCAATCATTCTTTTTTGTGCTAATTTAAGTTTCTTTTTTCAACAGTACAATTGACTAAATTTATTTCTATGCGCTTAATAAGTATTTTCATATCAATAATTTGTTCATAAATAATGTTTTTGCGACACATCGGCTCATGTTTATAAGCCAATAATTATTTTTTACGCATAGTAACTAAGTACGATTGACTAAAATAATTTTTACGCTAAATAAATCTTTACTGTATCAATAATTCGAGATGTTGTTAATAAATAATATTTTGGGACATATCGAGACATGTTTATGAACCAAAAACTATTTTTATATTCTAAATACATTGGTAGTTTAAAGACTTCAAAGTTTGTTCTGTGTGATTTTAAAGCCTTGAAGCTGTCTATTTATAACTATTAAAAATGTGTGTGTGCGTGCGTGTGAGTGCGTGTGAGTTCGTGTGAGTATGCATCTATCTGTTCGTGTTTGCAATTGCGTTTGTGCGTGTGTGTGTGTGAGCATGCTTGCGTGTGCGTGTGTGCGTCAATGTGTGTGTTCGTGTGTATGTGTGTGCGTGCGTATGTTTGTACGCAGCAAATCAATATAATACTGGCATTAACAAGACGGAGCCACAGCAACTCGTGGTCGAAAGGGTACAGCTAGTAGTAACTAATTTAGAACTCAATAATCAGTTCGATACATATACGATCCAATAGTGCTGAACAGAGCAAATTTATTATTATATTTGACTTACCTCGGAAAAAACATTATTAGCACAAAGTTATTCCACTTGTCTTCTTTTTCTATTATTTCACCGCTACTCCAGATGTAAACTACTGGGGAACATATTAGACAGTATATTAGATAGAATAGTATATTAGAATAGAATTAGTATATTAGATAAAATTATTATCGGATGATTTTATGAGGAACATCCAAGGTATGAAATTACATTACTAAAACAGTTTTTAAAGATAATACTACAGACGCTAGGAAACATTCTTCCATTAGCATAATGTAAACTGATATCGGAAATATAGAGAAAATCCACAAACGTTTTCCTTAATTCACACACATACATACATACATACATACATATATACATACATACATACATACATACACACATACATATATATATGTGTGTGTGTGTGTGAGCGCGTGTGTGTGTGTGCAAGCAAAAAAATCTTAATCCAATTTTATTATACATTTATCTCAACTACACATAGTTCGATATATACCGTCCAACTAAGAAATTAGTAAAAAAAAGAAAATGTACGCCATTTTGTATTTAGTGACAGCTGAAATGAGGAAAATTAAAATGTGAAACTTAGGTAGAGACATAGCAGGTTGGTTCATAACCTTACAGTGTCATCGCTATGACAATCATAGGCCAACACATCATGGCCCAATTGTGTTGGACACTTTACAATAAATAAACTGTTTTCGAAGACACTACTAGAAATTAACATGCGTTTAAGTTCAAGTGTTTAAATTGTCTATGGAAGAAGATAATGTTTACATTTTAATACTAATATATGCATATATATATATATATATATATATATATATATATATATATATGTTGCGATAGAGGGGAGGCGATGTGTCCAGCCCTAGCAAGTTGGAAGTATGTAGTCACAAATCTGCACACAGGCAACCTAAAGCTTACTTTAACACCGCTGTTAGTTTTGAAGGACAGGAACTAGGTTCAGTTGGGATTTTTGAAACTGAGCACCCCTTTTAAGAAACATTATTACTAACGGGAATAATGGGAATGGTCTTATAAGAAACCTAAAAATCGTATGTTCCTATTTTCAGCTGGTCAATTACCTGCGACTGACGGTTGTTTATTTCTGCAGGTGAAACAAAAGCAAAATTAATGTGATTTATTCTAAAAAGAAAACTAAATCGAATATTGCTATCTGGAACGTAAAGACACATTTTGATACAAAACGTCGTTTAATCCAGAGAGATGAACAGATAGTCTTGCCAGAGAAAAAGATAGATACAACGTTGATATTGCTGCTCTATCTGAAACCCGTTTTAGTGATGAAGATTAACTTACTGAAAAGGGTGTAGGATATACGTTTTTTTTTTGTTTTTTTTTTTTTGGAAAGGCATATCCAAAGGAGTAAAAAGCGCAGGAGGAGTTTGTTGCTATCGGAACAAAGATCACGTCTCAGTTAGAACAACATTGTGTAATTAGTGATCGAATAATGTTACTAAGGATACCGTTACCTTGTGATAATTATTGTTAGTCATCTCAGTATATGCCACTTCTTAGGATAGTAGGCAGTATGTCAAATTGTAATTTTATCAAGATATAGAGAAGTGTATCGAAGGAATTCCAAAACAGAAGACTTTGTTGCTTGGAGACTTTATTGTCTTAGGAAAATATGACATTTGTAAGGCAAATATTAGTGGGTTCTTCTTTTGCAGTTATGCAATGAACATAACTTTGCAGTATGTAATACTTTTTACAAACAAAAATCCATTCACAAGGTAACTTGGATGCACTCTATCAAATCATGGTCATATTCTTGATTATGTTATCATGCGCAAGCGTGATATTCAGGATGTGTGTACTGTAAGAGTTATTCGAGGTGAAGACAGTCACACTGATCACAATCTTATTCGTGATAAACTTAAGTTGTGTATAAGGAAAAATGTCAGTCAATAGAATAAAAGTACTTAAACGCACCGATGTTTCCAAGTTACAAGATAAAGAATCGTGTGAAACTCTTACGACCTCATTTGTTAATATTTCATATGACGAGACTTTGAAATGATTCAAGTCACAAAGCAAAGAGCTCAAATTGGTGGCTGTAAGGAAAAAATATAGCGAATGGTTAAATGAACATGATTCTACAATCACCAATCAAGAGAAGAAAAATAATTACGAGATATCTTTGTGTTCCAATGTATATGCTAAAACAACTGCAGAAAACGTGTTTAAAGAAGCAACATGTAAAATACAGCGTGAGACACGCCGAATAAAAAAAACAAATGGTGGGCCAAAATGTAAACAGACATCCAAACTAATGACCGTAAAAAAATTAACTGATATGTGTTACAAAATCAAACAAGCTTTGGAGTTGCAACCTCTAACATCGGTACTTGTGAAATCCAAAAATGGTTCTGACCTTTTCTATAATGCTTAGGGAGTCTTGCAACGATGAAAAGCAAATTTTTGAGATCTTCCTGATTATCCATCTGATATAAATGATATAATTAGTGATAGTCCCCCACAAATGGATGACTGATCCCAGCATTGACCAGACCAAATGAACAAAGATTAATAAGGGAAAATCGTCCGGACTTGATAAAACAGCTGTTAAATTCTTGCTATTTTGAGGGATAGCGTTATCAACGCAGTTAATAATGTCATCCTTGCTGTTTGGCATGGTAATGCTTTCTTTCAATATTGGAGTATGCAATATTAATCACAAGTAATGCCGGAAATGTGTCAAGATATGAATGTGGCGATTATAGAAGAATTAGCTTGCTTGAGGAGGTGGGAAAAGTTTTAGCAAAGATGTAAAATCGTTTGCTAAAATGGATATTCCCCTTTATAATCCCAGAGGATCAATGTTGTTTTAGATCTGGCCACGGCGCAATGGCCATGATATTGTCTGCGCGACAGCTGATGCAAAAGTGTACGGAGTAGCGAGTTTCCTTTGTATCAAGTTTTTGTCGATCTGACAAAAGCTTTTGATATTTTCAGTGGGCAAGCATTTTGAAAGATAGTTAGAAAAGTAGGCTGCCATACCAGTGCTCTAGAGTTGCTTCAGCAGTTAAATAATATGAAAGCCTGAGTGAGCTTTAATAAATATCTGTCTGATAAGATATTAGTTGAACACGGTTTGAAGCATGGTTATATCCTTGCTCCTGCCTTATTTTCCATATATTCTGCTGCTATACTGCTATACTGGAGCATGCTTTAACAATTGCGATATTGAGGTGAAGTTTGGATTTCACACATCAAGTAAACTTTTTTTACCTTAGACGTCTCAACGCAAAATCGAAAACATTTAAGAACCTTGTTCTTGAACTTTTATATGCAGATTATACAGACCTTGTTCACATGCCAAACAGACACAAATTATAACGGACAAGTTATCAGAGGCTTGTCAAACTTTTGTACTATCAGCCTCAAGAAAATATGTATTTCCTTTCTATAGGAATGACATATGTTGCACCAAACATCTTGGTTGATGGTAAGAAGTTAAATGTCACGTGTAATTTTGCATATCTTGGTAATACGCTGAGTAAGTACTGTACGCTTAATGGTGAGATAAACTACAAAATAGCCCAAATGAGTTCTGCTGTTGGCAACCTGGAGAAACGCGTGTGGTCAGATCGGGGAATCACATCAAAAACAAAGCGAAATGTTAACGAAGCTTGCGTTATCACTACGCTTCTATATGGATAAGAGACTGGGCCAACATATAGAATGCATCTCAAGTCATTGGAAAGGTTCGACTAAATTGGTATTCGGAGAATACTTAATATTAACTGTAGAACTCTAACGCATGCCACTGCAGTTCTTGAAAGATCAAAACGTACTAGCATAGAAATGAAAATCATTAAAAATCAGATGCGCTGAACTGGACACCTGGTTTGTTGGAGGACAAAAACGTAAACAACTGATTTATACCGTGATAAATAGGGCTTAAGGACTATAATATAAACCAAGAAAAAGGTTAAGGATTCTTCGAAAAACAACTTCAAAATACTTGCGATACATGTACAAGGATCTATCACTGTGGGAGAAAACCATCAAAGAAAATTGTAAGATCTTTGAAGAGCGGCGTGTAGGTCTTGTTGTCTTAAACCGTGTTTTAAGAAAGCAGGACGAAAATATTTTGTCAGAGTAATTGCAAGAGGAAATGAAGTGCACTGTATGTGGCAGATACGTTGTGTTATAAACTGATTTTGTAAACCATTTGAAATCACACAATCAAAGAGAGAAACGCTAGTCTTATGATGAGGCTTTTACAGTACATCCTGCAACGCTGAGTTTTCATAACCGCAGTCTAATCTGCAAATCTGAAAGTGGCCTGACACGACATTCGAAGATTTACAATATCGTCATGCGACCACCTTTACAAGAAATAAAGTTTTTATGCCACATATGTGTATTTTCATGTAGCTAAATTAAAAGTAACCTACGCGCACAGAGACGTACAACACGATGTGATGGCAAACTTTTGTCAGTAAATAGCAGTTATGATACACACATATATATATATGTGTGTGTGTGTGTGTGTGTGTGTGTGTGTGTATCGAGGTAAAATGAATTCTCTTGATAAATAGGATATGTAACAGAGCTAATATTTTGATAAAATATGTTTCGATATATACCTTCACGGCATTATTGACTTTTATATATTTTATTTTATCTATTTTAACGTTTTAGTTTTTATCTTTTAGGTGAAAACATTTTAAAAGCTTTAAAAAAACTGAACTTTTAATGCGACTTGATACAAAGTCAAATGATATAATTTTGCAAAGAGGATGCATGTGCTTGCAAAAATTTCCTAATGAGAATTGAATCGTTGTTAATTAAAATACGTTAACATGGTAATATATTCACCAGAATATTACGCTGTGATTCCATATTTATTTGTTGTGTTATTTCTTATGCTTCATATCAAACATTTGCGAAATCTGTTTTCTGTCAAAGTGTTTCACCCAAGTTTTTATATTTTTTCATTCATTTAGGAAATTTGAATTTAAATTGAATATAAATAGGAAATCCATGCAAAATTCTTGGTAAACAATTGAACAATGAAATAATTTTGTTGCGAATAATTTTATCATTTTCATATATTATATTCATGAAAGATTCATTTTCAAACAAATATAGTTGAAATTAATGAAAATTAGACGAGTCTAAAAGTATTCCTCATCTATATGCAAAAGTAGAAAACTATTTTTGAAATTATCGCCGTGATTTTTTTACATGGGGGTCACCACTTATCAAGGCCCGAAGGCCACCCAGAGATAAGGGTTATTGCGTGTACAGTAATCAACGAGATAGTATTGTAATAATTATTAGTATTGGGGTTTTTGATAGAGTGTCTTACTAAAGGGGGGTTTGTCAGGAGTTTGTTTATGTTGGACTTGAAAACGTCCAATTTGTAGTCAGGTGGGAAACAAGCAAGCAGTAGAGAGTTCCACTGGCGTGCAGTTCTAAGAAAGAAGCTTTGCTCATGGAATTTATTTATTAAACTTCCTCTATCCTAAGAATAACAGATATGTTCCAAATTTTTCTCATTGTCTTATACGATCCTGAGCAACGCCGGGGTGCTTTGCTAGTTTTACATATAAGGAACCTCCGTCGATGGCAATTAAGTTAACTAGTATCAATGTTGTCAGGCGTCACATTAATTTGATGCCATGTTATGCTTAGTTTGCAAACAAACTTGTTTTCAGAGACCGGCGGCGTAAAGTTCAGACAGTGACTATGAAGACAAATAATAGAGAAAACAGAATTTAATGATTACGAATAACGTCACGTTTATGAACTGTTTCTTTCTTTAATTTTTTTCCTTGAGAGGTGAGCTAATGAGATAGCGCCCAAATGTATAAATAATTGAAGCGGCATATTTCGATGTCTTTGTCGGTGTCCGCCATTAATTAAAATTATGAAGTTAATAAGTAAATAATTAAATAATCATTTTCTCTATCCTGATTTAAATCTTCCTCAAATAAAAACATATGAATATTATAATGGCAGTCTCATTGTGCCCTTACCATAAAATGAAGCTTATTTCTATATCAACCATTAGAAAAAAAAAGAATCGACTAAAACGGTAGTTGAAAAAGACTACGTATGAA
This sequence comes from Euprymna scolopes, assembly GCF_053919585.1. Lineage (NCBI taxonomy): Eukaryota > Metazoa > Mollusca > Cephalopoda > Sepiida > Sepiolidae > Euprymna > Euprymna scolopes. The sequence continues at coordinate 187,442,641 of NC_136484.1, read as the reverse complement.
TACCCTCGGGTCGGTGAAATATTATTTTGTTCTTGAATATATAACCCTCACCCGAAACCCCTTACATATCAGTGGTAATATACCTTGTTTGCTATGTATAGAAAATGTACTATAATTTAATGCATCAACTAGTTATTTCAATATCTCGCAGCATAAGTACAAATTATCCAGCTCATGTCTGCTTCGTTTTGATGTGATCATTCGATAAACGATTTTAATAATAAAGTTTTCAGTTATCGAAAAAAGAGTATAAAATATTTTATATTTATGTATTATTGTCAGAGGTGTTATTTTCCTGATTGATTACTAAACAGTTAGTGTTCGACTCTTAGTTAAAAGCTTTTGCTCGGGTTTTTAATTTAAATATTTTTTGCGGGGTACAAAATTTTATTATGGCTATGTAAAGACTAAATTTAAACTTGTTCGAAAACATTATTTATTTAAGATTGTGAAATTAAAAAATAAAAATGAATGTCTCAGCTGACCGGTTTCGAAGCTCGCTCAACAGAGCTAAAATACAGCTTAATTACGTTTTAAAAAGAAAAGGGGAGAACTATGAATCGGAGATGAAAAAGTAGAGGGGGAATATATGTATATAAAAAAAGACGGGGGATGAATTAATTATTAAATAGAAACTAGATTAAGCCCTAAGAGATTCTCTTTTTGTTTGAAAAGAGAAGGTCTCAGAGTCTTAATATATATAGTTTCTAGAATTTTAAGATGGTAAAGAGAGTGCGACTTACTAAAGATGGAAAAAAGTATGCACTAAAATTCAACGCGCAAATACGATTATTTATAAGGTGCACTCCAATAGATGAGCCATAGGTATTGTTCAAAACGTCTGAAGGTAGGTAGTTTTCAATTTCGAATTTTGGACGGAACATGTTGTTTTACCCTATTATCTAATCTTTGAGACGTCCGCCCGACGTAGCGTACACCACAGCTACATTTAAATAAATAAATAATAGAATTGTTATAGTGGGGGGGGAACGTCTTTACAAATTAAAGACAAAATGGGTTTACAAGAAAAAACAACACGAGTATTTGAGGCAAAGTAATATTTTTAATTTGTTTTTTTACAGCTTATAAATATCTGGTCACCACTCGATTATAAGTTATGCGGAATTCGAAATAGGCACAGAGGAGTGTGCATTACCGAAGACCTCTCTCGAGGTATTAAGAAAAAATAATTTCACGATTTTTTTTATAAGATTTGCAGTTAACTGATACACAACATACAGAAAGGATTACAAACCGCGTGGAATTGCAGAAGATAATTATTCAAGATGTTTAAGAATATTTCCCGCTATTGAACTTAAAGACGACTATCGTGTAGTCAATTGAAGAATAGCCCTGTGGTAGTTTGTTATATATATATATATATATATATATATATATATATATATATATATATATATATATATATATATTGTTTAAAGGAAATGAACTTTAATTATAGAAGATCCGTTTAGTTTTAGGTACAAGGAGTAAAGAAAGTTTTCGCTGTTGCTGATGCTAGATGAGTGTTTGTTGAGAATGTTTAACAGTGGAAAGCAGAAATTGGAGTAGCAGTCGCACACATATCATGAACATAAATTCAACGTAGAAAGAAGCTAAGAACACAGTTTCTCTTATAATGTGGTTCGCGGAAAGAGCGTTAATGAAGCTCTCTGATAAATAGTGTGTCTGATGCTGACTACCTATCTTTTTTATGTAAGGTAAGTAAATCATCGTCTGTTTCTATAGGGATTAAATGAGAATGTTACAAGCTTATATACTCATCAACTCTCGGATTAGGTCTGGCTTAAAATAATTTAATTTTGATGATTATATGCAACTACGTGTTTGACAGCAATCACCATTCCCAACGCTCTGTGTCATCAGCTCCCATGCCTTTATCATCGATCTGGTCGGATGAAGAAAAAATATTTTACTGTTGCAAGAATTGGGTTCCCATGAAAATACTATGTATACAAATTTAATATTCCCAATGGAACCCGAAGATATTTCTTTTAAAGAGGCTATAGAAATTGTATCGGACACTTTCTATGGAAAATTCTATGGAAGAATTTAGCTTGGGGGAAAGGTGATGTAATGGAATGACCTAACATCCCTTCATAGATGAAATGAACTATACCCTCTGACGTGACTGAGAGAAAAGAAAAAAAGACAGGAAGAAAATAAGACAAGATGTCGAGTAACTTTTATGTTCCCTGTATTCCCCTGTAAATAAACCCCTTTGTCTTTCACCCATAACCCCGTGTTTCTTGCTGTATTCTTATTTAAAGAAAGGATACAACAATATCATAGGTTAGCGCAAAAATAATGTCGTTTTTTGACGTTCAACTTCATGTAAAAAAAAAACGTTTTTTTGCACCAATCTTGTATATATATATATATATATATATATATATATATATATATGTGTGTGTGTGTGTGTGTGTATGTGTGTGTGTGTATGCGTGCGTGTGTATGCGTATGAATATAAACATGATCCTTATGTTGACTATTTACTGTTATCAACCCTATAGGAAAATGTAAATCATTTCACTTTTTTAACTGACAGCCACAATTAAAGAATGAAAAGAATAGCTTGACATCTTTCTAATTATGTAACTATGTTTTGCCTAATTAACTTTGTTTTAATGATTTGCACGTTTTTCTCTGCTTCAACCTCATTACTGTTATAATTCGTTTTAGTTTTCACTGTGTAAATCAAGAACATGACATAAATGCAAGTTCTTTTGTCGAAATTGAGAATAATGTCATCAGGAATAAAACTGACGACTTCTCGAGACTGTCTCTAGAATTGCTAAGAGAACGTACTTGCCCAATTCATCCCAAATTATAACGTATTCCTTTCTTCGTGAAAAAAATAATCACTTCTTTTGAAAGGTGAGCTTAATAACAGAAAAATTATTCACATGAAGGTAAATTTAGAATTTAGACTCCTAGAAAAGCAATATGTTAAAGACAACATTTTTCTGTTGTTTTCGTCTTAGTTTATTACTTATTTGACATGACATTACTACATTTACACAAAGGATTTGAAGAAAACCCTTGTGTCTTATTCTTTTTTGTATTATTGTATTACTCGTACTACTATTCTCATCTTAACAATGTTTCAGGTGATTTATATTCGCATTATCTTGTCGAACTGAATAATTTTTATAACTGGATCTGAACTCTGTACTTAATTTTTAATCATTTTGTTTTCAATCGACATGGATAACTAAGCTTGTTTTTTAACGATTATCGAGAAGAAGTCTTAAAGAATTCATAATGCCATTATTATTATTTGCAATAATATTGACTTTGGCCTTTTTCCTCAAAGGCCTCTAACTTCAAATATAATATTAATAGCACTTATATCCGTTTATATAAGACTTCAATCAGGTCATGACTGGCGGAACAATACGAAACTACAACATTGTATTAAAGGAAACGGTTTCGGTGGATTTTTTGTGGAGATTCCCGAGTTCAGTATAAAGCTCGAGTGCTTCAAGATGCACGGAAAGAATTTTGAAAGTTTTATCGTTGGGATGCTAACATCTAAAATGCGGACAGTAGTTCGAATTATCTTAAACTATTCTATATCTTTCAACTCAAATCAGACGTTTCTTTCTGTAGAATGAATTTCCTGTAAATAATACAAATCAATTACTTAGTATAGTTTCAGTATCAGTCATTACGTATACAAGTCCGAGCGGTAAAAAAAAAAACATAGCAGGGGCTGAAATACAAGATTAATATATTTAAGACATTTAAAAAAAGGACACAGATTCAAGTTGTGGCACGTGACATTTTTTTTTTTTACTTTACTTTTAAATTCGACATTCCATTGCTTTAAAGCGCAAATATACGAAGAGAGTGGAATTTCACATCTGATTTTATCTAGTTTGTCTTCCACTCTGTTAGTTGATTTGCGCTCAATTGCAACTCAAGAGAATTGCACCATATTATGCTGTAAATAATAAATAAAATTCCGGGTTTTGAGGGTGTACAGAGAGTTAATATAGCAACCTCCACTCTGAAAACTATCAGTAATTAAAAGCTTCAAAACTGTGGAGAAATTCTTCTCCAAGTAGCATAATTAATGTAGAGGATTCTACTACTACTACTACTACTATACACTCCAGCAGCATAAAAATTGAAAAGATGCTACTTATATTACAAATAACTAAGTCTACCACATATATACAGCAACAATTATTATTACGCATTCTTAAAATACTACTACATCTAATATCCCTCTTACTACTACGTCTTGTACATTAACTATCTCAACTACTAAGAACAGTAATTACTACCAATACTACTATCACTAAAAATATACCAAGTACAATTGTGCTACTACAACGAATACGACGGCTAGTACAACTAAAGCAATTAAAACTAGAACTTCTAAAATAGTAATACATCTGAGACTACTACTAACTATCAACGAAACAATTCTAGCCAGTAATATTACAAATGCTACTACAACTACTACTAGAACTCTATTATGACTTGTTACCACTAAAAGTACCGCTACTAATACAGCCACCAATAACAATATTAGCAATAATCTTTATGTTGTCACTAAAAATACACTGCCTTCAAAAGTGTGCAGGATTGACTTAGTTTTGAGCCAAAATCTCTGTCTTAACTATACTGTTTCTAATACTAACAATATATATATATATATATATATATATATATATATATATATATATATATATATATAGGGTGTCCACAAAGTCTGGCTACATTATGTAGCCAGACTTTGTGGAAGCATCCTGTAGATTATGTAACCAGACCAGTGGGTACTCTGTACACATGTGTATATATATATATATATATATATATATATATATATATATATATATATATATATATATAGGGTGCCCACAAAGTCTGGTTATATAATCTACAGGATGCTTCCACAAAGTCTGGCTACATAATGTAGCCAGACTGTAGTGTGTGTATGTGGGTGTTTACGTACGTATGTATGTATGCATACATCTGATTGAATAAAAATGAGATTCAGTTTTGCATCAAGTGAATGTTGATTAGCGGATGTAATATAGTAAACTATCCATACAATATGCTGTTTGTTCCTCCTGTAAGGTGTATTCGTACGTTACGTTTGTAAAAAACACGTTTTTTTTTTTCAAACTGGTTAAAATTTAAAATAATTCTTACTTCTCGAAGTTTGGATTTAAAAAGCTTCACTGAAAACTGTATGAGTGTGACTAACCATTAGTGTAGTCTCATGTTTTTTTAATTTATTATAATAATTTAAATATTAGGTAATAGTATTGTAAGAGAATGTTTACCCTCCCTGTAAGAAGTGAAAGCTAGCTTACGTCGCGATATACATGCAACTGGCGATCCTTTATAAAATTTAATATTCCTAGAAATTTCCCGTCTTCGGAAGAAGCCGGTTCAACCCATTTAGTCAATAAACTGCATATTTCCAAAGGAATACAAGTTGACAGATGTAACATCATAGCATATTTTAAAAAAGAAGATATTTATCAATTAAGACAAGAGCTATATTAATGCACATATGCAGTAAACTTTTTAGGTTTAAGGCGATTTTACTAATAAAAATATATAATATCTTTTAATTAGGATGTAAAAAAGACATTAGTAGGATTCATAATCTTTACTATAAGCATTGAATATCAAGCCCAGAAGTTTACTGGCTACGCATACACGCTGATAAATATACTGCTTTCAGTCTGTCTTTATATACATTCTTGACAATCTTACAGACATCCTTAATGCACTCTTTGCATGGAAACCATATCGCTGAAGCTCATTAATCCATTGTGACATATCTAATCCTATATGTTGAGCTTTGGATTTGGCGTCTTTCTGGTTTAAAACTCAATTCTTTGTGCTAACTTGACCTTTTTTTAGTTACCCTTAGCAACTCATTTCATTCAGTGAGGAAGCCCATACGTTTGAACAGATCCCAACAAACATTACATAAATTTGGCCGTCTTTTTGAGTTTCGCCAAATATTTTGAACGTTTCAATTGCTAAATTTAAATAGAAAATACAAAATTAAGAACTGGGGTAAATAAAATCATAATTATATCGTATGAACCCCAATGTATATTATTGGCATTACCTTCTTGTCAGAACTCTTTTTAGAAAGACATCATTGATTACAAAGGGGAGTACATAAAGTTTGCCAACACCCCAAGTGAAAGTGATTTTTTGTGAAACGAACAAGGTTTTAACGTTGAACACCCATGTAAATAAACTAACATACACACGCGCGCACACACACATATATATATACATATATATATGCATATATATGTGTATATGTATATATATATGCATATATATATGCGTGTGTATGTATATATAGAGAGAGACACACACAGATAGACAGACAGGTAGACAGAAAGACAAATAGGCAGACAGACAGAATATGAATTACAAAATATCTGATATTTCCCCAAAACCTCTTGGTTTGAATGAAAGGGCGACTAAAACTTGCTGCTATGATTTCAAATAATGTTAAATAGCAGCAAGGGTTGACTTGATGCCAAATGTTTCTAATATATTATATCTCCCCTTTTAAGTGTTCATGCATAAAGTAAATTTCACAGTATATAGGACTTTTTGATACTGGAGATATTTATAAACGTACCCTATTTCCAAAAGGGGTGAGACATAACATGTTAGAAATACGTAAAATCAAGTCTCTCTTTACTGTTTTTTTTTCAGATCATTTGGAACTATAGCAGAAAATTTTAGTCTTCCTCATATCAAATATCAACGTCAGAGGTTCTGGGTATATAATATATATATATATATATATATATATATATATATATATATATATATATATATACTAGATAGTCTGGTCGTAAAATAAGCATAAATATTATATTTTAATTAATACAGAATTCTGATCTATTATAAACAAAAATACCGTAGGTATTCAACGTAACGTTAAATTATTTTAAAAATTAAAATGATATAAAATGAAAAGAAGCTCTGACTTGTGCATGCGAGCATAATGTTTGTTTTTCTTAATAGTTAACTTTTTGTAAGTGAGAAAAACGCTCGAGCTGAAATGAAAAACCAAAACCTAAAGACGGTGGGTTAAGTACGACAACGCCAGCATGAACCAATATTTTATTTTAATTAAGTGTTTTCTAATATATTTAGATGATTTTTTACAAGGAATTCACCACTTATCAAGGCCCGGAGGTCTCTCGGGGATAAGGGTTATTGCATGTACAGTAATCAATGGGATACTATCGTAGTAATCGCTAGTAATGGAGATCTAATAAATTGTCTTACTTAAGGGTGGGGGCGTTTTATCAGGAATTTGTTTATGTTGGACTTGAAAACATCCAAGTTGTCGTCAGGTGGGAAAGAGGCAAACAGAAGACAGTTTCACAGGCGTGCACTTCTAAGAAAGAAGCTTTGTTCATGGAATCTACGTTTTGATTCAGGCACAGATAAAGAGTGGGGAAAATTACTGACAGTTGTTTCAGCTAGACGTTGTTTTTCGTGAATGATTGGCGAGGGGGATCAGAGATTAGAGTTCAAACGAGTACGACCCATTGAAAATACTATAAAAGAAGGACAGGATCACAACGTCCTTTATGTTGGAGAGAGGTTACAGGGGGAAAAAAGGGCACCCCCACTAGGCTATGAAGTCTATTTTGTACTGTGTCAAGGAAGGATAAGCTGTTTTTAGCAGCTCCTGCCCAGATGTGGCAGCAGTACTCCATCACTGGGTGTACTTGGCTTTTATATAGATAAGGAATTACATCAGCAGTGAGATATTTACTGGAGCGGTAGAAGGATTCTACACATTTCCCCAGCGACCTTGACAATAGATTTGTTGTACGTGTTCCATTTTAGATAAGGAGTAAAGGTCAATCCCAGAAGCTTGTCAAAACATGGAGCCTCCCCAAGACGAGAGCCATCCATTTCAATTGATGTCAGATGTAGGTAATATAGGTAATATGTCATGTGATTACGCATGCGCATACGTGAAACAGTTGACAAAGAGTTAAAAATCCAGTAAAGCCCACGTAACACTATTTCAAATTTCACCTTTTACCAGCCATTCTTTTTTTTGCATGGGCGTCACCACGTATCAAGGCCGAGAGGCCACTCAAGGATAAAGTTTAAAGAATGTACAGTACTCAAAAGGACAATATAGTAATCGATAGCAATGGAAGTTCTGTAAATTTATTAACTTAAGTGTAACGGCTCATCAGAAACTTGTTCACCTTGGACTTGAAGACAACCATATTATAGACAGCTAGAAAGAAGGGAAACGGAAGACAATTCCACAGACCTTCAGTTCTTCCGGGGGAAAACCGAGTAAAATGTTTTTCACCTATCTGAATACAGTATCAATGCTGTAGATTAAAAATTCGTTGAGTATATAGGTTGAGAAGTGGCCTCACATACATTCTCACTTTTAATGGTATAAAGATATATGTATATAAATTTTTGAGTGGCGTTCTGTTAGATACTTAATTTATTTCAAGGATTCCGCAAGGTTATCTAGGTCATCCTGTCCTTTTTCGTAATCGATGATAATCAACAAAATGAGACTAGCGTTACTTTAAATCGATTTGATATTAAATGAACAAAAACAAAACAAAACGATTATTTTCACTGCTTGAAATAGATGAACAAATTTTGAATTCGCTAATAAAGCTGTGTACGAGTCTAAAGTGGACTTTTATTTTTTAAGTTACCTGACAGAATTGATGTACGAGGTGCTTGAAGCGCGTCTCTCTGTCTGCAGCTAGGTCAAAGGTTAAACAGAAAATTATAAGGTTCTACTCATCCGTCTTTCTCCTTTCTCCTCTCTTTTTCCGCCATTTTCTCTTCATTCTTCCCTCATTCCATGTTTTTGTATTTCTCTCTCTCTCTTTGACTAACTCTTACTCATCCTCTTCATCTCTTAGAACGTACGCTTAACGAAATTAGTAGTGAAAAGCCGGTACGTTATTTTAACTCAAACCACATGTTGGGAGAACTTAAACTCCTTACTTGCTGATCTCTTAATCGGATGGTTAAACCCGCTTCCCTGACTGTGGAGGGTAAGCAAGCGATAAACAAGTGTAAAATAGACTAAGTGAGAAAGTCGGATCTAAACAGAGAAAGAAAGGAGGATATTATGAGGTTAACGAGACACACAGACATATAGGGAATCCTATGAACTCTGTATGAATAAATTTGAAAAGAAATACAAGAAAAAGCAATTAAACGAACAAGATTATTTCTACTATTTATATACATATGGTAATTTGGGGGATTTTCTTATCCTTGCCTCACAAAATCAACAGAGATTAGAACACTTATTTAATGATCCGGTCCATGTTGATTTTGCTATGCGTGTTTAGTTCTGTGCAGTTCTATGAGGTTCTCCCTCTCAGGCTTTGGTTTCTATGTTTTAGAAAGCGTTTGTACTTTTTTAATTACATGAAGCGCTTTTATCAGAGATTGCTACTGGGATCCTAACGCACATTTTGCAGGTGACAGTGACTTCTTAATCCCATTTTCCTATCCCGGTGTGTAATTTCTTGCAGTCAAAGAGAACTAAGCAAAATATTTAAGGTTGGTCAGAAAGGTAACAGCATGTTTGATTTTATACATATGCGAGTAACGTTCCGGCTTATAGGAGGATAATTAATAAACATCCAAGTCGCAAATCAAGTACAAATAGAGAGTATAAATCATTGAAAACCATGATATAACTCCAAGACTTAAAAGACGTAAATTATTTGTATGAAACGCACAAAGTGGATAATGTCCATACACTAGAGAAAGTTTTATTCGTGATTTATAGCAGACCGCCTGTGTTTTAGTTGGTCAAAGGAGGGATGCACCCAGGGTCTGATTAGTTCTAACAGTGTATTGTACGATGATACAAAAATTTCGTTAATAACTGCTTGATTGTCCAAGTGGAGGGTTAAGAAACATTTGTTTATATGACATTGAATTTGAAGGCAACCATGTTGTAGTCGTTTAGGAATCATTTTCATGGTATCCTAAGACGGAACGCTCTAGAAAAGAATCATTGTTCATTGAAAATTATTGTACGATCTAAGACCTGGAACATGATTGTCTTTTACAAAATTCCTAGGGTTTGCAGCAATGAATCCAATTTCAACCGTTAGATAACGAGTACTCTACCCAATGGTTTACTTCTGCTTGTGCAGCTGCCATTTGTCAAAGGCAGCATGCGTTCCGCAGATTCAACCGACATAAGTCCAGCTCAAATAAACAGAAGTATATAGAAGCTAGAAATAATTGTAAGAGAGTGATAGAGACAGCTAAGACAGATTATCTGAAACCACCTGAAAACGCATCGAAGCACAGAAATTAGGAAACCGGAATTTTGGAAAATCTACAACAACTTAGTAAATAATGGGCAGTCAACTATTCCCCCACTATCAAACAATCATGAGGTTGCTTGCACGGAAACTGACAAGGCTAATCTACTTGCCAGTCGGTTTGCCTAAAACTCAACACTGGGCCCGTTACACCACTCCCTCCTTGATTTTCCATTGCGAACAGACGCCACACTAGACGATTTGAAAATCAGCCCTTCCCAGGTACATGCTATTATAAAAAACCTAGACACCTCAAAAGCATGTGGACCAGATCCCATCCTGGATGTGGTATTAAAAAAAAATGATCTGCCGAGGTTGCTCGAGTTCTCTTCAAACTTTACAATAAATGCCTTAACGAATTTTGCTTTCCCGACTGCTGGAAAACCGCTTCTTCAAGAATTCTGGTTAAAGACCTGACCCACTAAATTATCGACCCATTAGCCTCTTCCCGCTTTTCCCCAACATATTTGAGTCTTTAGTTAATCAAGCCTTTGTCCAGCACCTAACAGCAGCTAAACTCCTGACTGACAAACAATATGGATTCAGGCAAGCCCGTTCAACAGCAGATATCTTAACTATAGTTTCTGAACGTATATACCGATCATTGGACAAAATAGGGGAGGGTAGAGCGGTAGCCCTTGATATATCTAAAGCTTTTGACATGGTATTGCACGATGGTCTTCTAAGGATAATTAGATCATATGGAATCACTGGAAGAATTAATAATATAAGTAAATCCTTCTTAAGTAATAGAAAAATCAACGTTTTCCTCGAGGGTCGTACATCTAAACTATATGACATAAATGCGGGAGTACCTCAGAGGTCTATCCTTGGATCTCTATTATTCCTGATATTCATAAATGACCTCCCTGATAAAATTGTTTCGGAGATGGGTATATTTGCCGATGACACTACTCTCTATAACAGATAGGAGAGGAAAACAAATGAACACATATCCAAGGAAATGGCAAAAACACTAAAGGGTTACCTCCAATCTGTAGTGGAATGGGGACAAAATGGATGGTCACATTCAATGCTGCTAAGACTAAGCTTGTTTCCTTCAATTACTACAAGAAACCTTCTCCAATAACAATGACCAAGAACACATTGCCTGAAAGTACTTCTTTTAAACTCATCGGTATAATGTTTACAGAGAATATGAACTAGAATAGATACATTGAGAGCATTGCCAAGGCTGCTGCAAGGAAGGTTGGCTCCCTCTACCGTGCTAGAAAACTACTACGCCTAGTAGTATCCTATACCTCTATAAGGCCACCATTCGCCCATGTATGGAGTACTGTTGTCACATCTGGGCTGGCGCATCTGCTGCTTGTCTCTCGCTCTTGGACAAGGTTCAAAAGAGAGTCGCCAATCTGATAGGTCCTTAACTCTCATCTAGGCTTCAGCCTCTGTCCCATCGACGAGATGTTCCATTCCTCTGCTGGTTCTACAAATACTTTAATGGTGAACGCTCTGACGAACTGCAAACACTTGTACCTCCTCGACGTAACTACCCCCAACAAACCCGACAAGCTACCAAGTCTTACCCCTTTACAGTAGAGATCCCTGGGTGCAAGAAAGCCTTTTACTCCAATAGTTTCTCCCCAGAACTGCAGATCTTTGGAACTCCCTTCCGGGATTCTGCTTTCCAAACTGTACTGATACGCAGAAGTTCAAGTGTAATGTGAACAAACATCTTTCTACTCATCTCCCTTCATAATGCCCCTGCAAAATAAGTCCCTGATAGTAGCGCCCTGCTTCAAAGTGACACTATGCCTTGTTTGGGGTTAAAATTGAATTAATAAAAAATATTTATGGCAAATTAGGCGCACATTAGCAGGAATCAACCAAGCAAGCTTGAACGAACTTTAAATTCAACCTCAAATTAGATGATATAATTTCTCTTAAGATAGTCTGACCGTAAGTGGTCTATACATAATTGCTTCCAACATAACTTTGATTAAAGACTAAAAATAATTAAAAGTAGAAGGTTAAAAAATAAGGCCCGTATAAAATTGTGTAATATAAATAAGTATATTTTGCCAAACAGCCGTAGAATTAAAATGTTGTCGTCTCAAATTCAGAAACTGCAGCGTGCGAAGATTGCTTGAAAGCAAAGTTATGTGCTAAAAGAAAATTATCTATGTGTGTAACTAACACAAATTCTTTTCGGACTCCGAAACGGCTTCGCCGAGTTTCATAAATTACCAAGGATTATATCTCATTTGTTTATGAGTGATTTTGAAGAAGTTTTCTTTCGAAATGCCTCCTAAAATATGAAAATCGATAATCGAAAAAGTCTGATTAAAGAAGAAAACCATCTGAATTAAACTAAAGTTAACACACTTATACAATTCCACAACCCATATACAACAGCGTTGTATTTTTATTTTTAAATATATAGAAATAAGGGTTTTTAATATGAATATCAAGAGATTAAATAAGCAAATATATTAGTGTTGTGTGTAGGAATTTTATTTTCCTTTTTCTCTATTTACCTCCTCTTCCTTTTTCCCACCTATTAGTGTCTTTCTACTCTCTCCATCCTCTTCCTTTACCCCCTCTAATTGGTGTATTTTCTTCTCTCTTTCTCTCCTTCTTTTCTCCGCTTCTCTCGGTGTGTCTGGTGCTGCTACTTCTTGCTGTATCACGCGGGATTCGATTGGCTAAAACATTGAGCGCGCCATTTTAAAAAGAGTGAAACCAGCAGAAGCATGGGAAGAAAAAGAAAACAACAGAGACTGGCAGGACACTAAAAGCACCAGAGCGGTGTTGGAACTAAAAAGCACCAGAGTGGTGTTAGGCTTTGAATTACACCAGAGTGGTGTTGCGACGAACTGAAAGAACCAGAGCGGGTTTGCGACCTTTTAATTACACCAGAGCGATGTTGCGACGTTTGAAATACAAGACGAAAGTAATATTAACTATCGAGATTATTAAACTTACCAAACAAATCCTGAACGGAATCGAAATCAGATAAAATTATGAATTCGATAAATAAGCAAAATAATGCCTGTAATGTAACAGTTGGAATTACTATTTTATTCGATAAAATAGTATCCATACGTTATTTCCGGATGAATATTAATTCGATGTTAAATAACCCAAGAAAGATTGATATGCCGTGAAAAAAAAACAAAGTAAAAGAAATAAATGTTGGTAACGGATCCTCCATCGATTTATTTCTAGTGGCGAGAAGTCAGATAAACTCAATTGGAAACTGCTAATGATTTATGCATCTCGATTCTGCATTAAATAGCACGAAAAAGGGTAAGAAGTGTTGACGTGTTCCAACGACGCCGATTTTTTCGTAAAAGTATAATTGTTAAAAGTATTTTAAGAACCGCCAGAGGGACTGATTTGGCAGCCCAATCGAACAATACATTTCCTTTTCTATCATTCTTTCCTTTTCTATTTTTCTTTTTGATAAAATTTTATACCAGTTTATCTTGGTCTCTTTTTTTATTATTAAATTTCTTTTAGAACTCTTAGTCTCGTGCAACGGGATAAAATTCGTTGAACGTAACGATAAAATTTCCGTCACTCTGTCAAATCACGTGAATGATACTACATGTCTTATGTACTAGTAGTATTCCTACCCTGAATGGTTTTTACACCGGTCTTACTAAGATTTATGTAAAGCCATTTATGTAAAGCCATTTTTTCTTCTTAAACCCAAAGTTTAGTTGTTTCTTTAAATAGTTCTCTGTATGTAATTATTGCTAATTATTTTATCCAAATTCTATAAAAAGCATGTTCACCTGACTGTGGCTGTTTTATCTTTCTATTTTGTTCTATATTCTGCCTTATTGAGTCGCCATCTGGTCTTGTTCAGTTTCGGGGTATGGCGATCTTTTAAGACGTTTGTCTTTTAAAAAAAGAGGTATTTGTTTCTGATCTTTCGCTATTCCATCGTTTTCCCACTGTTCTGCTTAGATTTTGTTAATTAACATGATAACTGTTTCTGTGGACTTCTTGTTAAAGAAACTGAAGTATACCGGAGAGAAAATATTTTTTATATTTGAGTGTCTAAGAGATTCAAAGGAAATTGATGAATCCAGATATGTATTGTATAAGACCCATGTAAATGCGCAATTGGCATCCATCTCCTATTAAGTTAAATGTTGACTCCTGTCTTAAGTCTTTAAAAAAGGACAAAGGGATGAATTTGACCCTGAAAAGGGAATTGGAATTTAGCAAATAAACCTTCTTGAACTTTCATAGGGATTTCTTGAATTGTGTTTCTAATTTTGATAAAGACGCATTGAAACTGTTTGTATTAAAAACCACTTATCGGTTTACCCGTTCCAACTGATAAAGCATCGTTCTATTTCGGATGAAAATTATTCTGTAGCTATAGATCTACTTATGTAAAGAATTCCTATATGAAAACTGTATAGTAGAGACTATCCTCTTTTTCTGGTTAGTCGTGGACTGTTTATACAGCAGTTCTGCAGTGAAAAATACTTGAATGATGTGAAAACTCAAGTACATGAGTTGAAACATTCTTTTAAAATAGATTTCCTAGAGGATGGTTTCCCAGGGAATCGCTTGTTGAGCTTTATAATTAACAAGCCCCTTGCCTCGTTTAAATCAGAGTTGATGTATAAATTGGATAATAATTATCCATCCCTTATACACATTTTGAGCAACAGCAACGATATCCTTAGAACCTTGGAGTTTTTCAGGAATGACTCTAGAAATCGTAGGGTGGTGAATTATGGAAGAAATTTTTTTCCTAAAATTAATCTTCCCTTGCAAAATAGGAAGCCCTCTACCTTGGAAATTTTTCACGTTAATGCGTCTAAAATTAAAAATGGTTGTTGTTTTTGTCGATCTAATAATCACAGGATTTATATGTGCAAATCATATCCGACCTATGCCGACAAGATAAAAAGATGTAGAGAATTGAAGATTTGTTCTAGATGTACTATTTATCTACATATGGATAATGTCGGTCCTCTAAAAGAAAAGAGATCTGTGTTGTGCTTGGTCATGAAATGGGCATTTCAAAACATGTTCTTTCTAGCAATTAATAATATAGATATAAAATTTTCAATTTTTAAGTACAACAGAATGCACATTACATAAAATAAATCCAAGGAAATTTTTGATTCAATTTAAAATAAATTGTTATGCCTCATTTTGTAAAATTTATAAAAATGTACTTTGAAGATAAATAAATTTCAAATTGAATCAAGTACCTTTATTTTTAAAGCATATAGAAAAACATTTAGTTTAACATTTTTCATGCCTTGGATGAAATGCTTTTCTAACTTTATATATATATATATATATATATATATATATATATATATATATATATATATATATATATATAAATAATTTAGTAGAAATGGTAATTAATAAAAACTGAAGAGTGCTCAATACAGTGTAGAGCAAATATGCGTTTTTTATTACCCTATCTTTCTGTTAAGTTATATTATTGTTTCAGCTACCCGGCCGTTTTTTTTTGGCCGTCTTCAGCTTCCTCAGACTTTTACCAGTCTTTTAAAAGTATGAGGAAGCTACAGACGACCAAACAAAAACGGCCGGGTAGCTGAGACAATAATGTAATTTAACAGAAAGATACAGTAATAAAAATAAAACCTATATATATATATACATATATATATATATATATATATATATATATATATATATATATATATATATATATGGAGAGAGATACAGCCAGATAGACAGAGAAACAAAGAAAGCAAGGGGTGATAAAAATTGAGAGGAAAAAGGAAGGAAGGCAGCGAGATAAAGAGAGAGGACTAAAAAAACAAATAGATGGGTGAGTTACAAGAAATTCAAGAGAGACGGAAAAGCTGATTTGAACATCAGTTTTTGACTTTTCAATATTGTTGACGTCTGGTGACAGAAATGTTTTCCAAAAGATTTCTCGATATTTTATGTTTGTCCTTTTATAACATTGCGTCAATATAAAGAAAACAGTAAAAGGCAATTTCTGAAAGAAAATTTCCTTGAAAATAAAAGAAAATTAAAAGGAAAACAGCTGACCTGTCGTTTATATAAAAAAATATAATTTTTCTTGCGCAGCAAAAATGAAAATTAAATAAATCTTGTTTACGCTAAAGGTTAACCTAATGAAAATGAAAATTTTCTATGAAAAAACGAAAAAGTATTTGCTTAAATGAAAAAATAAAAGGGATTTGCTAACAGACAAATCATGTGATAACTCTTAGAAGAGCATTAGACTAGTTTTGCTAACTCTCACGCCTTAAGAATACAAAACTGTTTAACGCAAATTGCAACTGGTGAATTCTCTATCATGATGGCTTGCAGCCTGATCGATAATATTTCATGAGTAATAGTAAAATAATTCTAATTAATTTGTGTATAGAAATTCAGTTTAAATTTATACATTGCAAGAAAGAAAATATATATGTGGTAGGAAGCCAGGTTCTTGTTCAGAAAGTTCCATGAGAAACGATGATATATATTCATATATGAAAATAATATTTGAAAAACTAAATTACTAGTAAAAGTCTATTGTTTGTCCAGACTATTAATATTGTTTTCTATTTTATTCTACCATTGTTTGAGTCTTACTTTCAAATTATATTAGTTGCTATATCTTCATATTTCAGTTCCAGTACTCTTATTAGGTCAAGTTACTTAAATTCTAATACTTTAGTGCATTTTTTCAAATGAACATTTGCTTAAGGTAACTATGTTATTTAGTTATTATGTTACTCAATTTACGATTTAATAAAAAATGTTCGCTTACGTTCAATATTTATTTTTATTAATTAACCATACCAACTATTAATTATTACTTCTGAGGTTTTTAGATTGAGACTGAGTTTTTGTATTGTTTTGACCGGATAATTGTTCTCATCCTGAATGTTTTTGTACAATATTTCAGTCGATGTAGCTTTCGACCTTCGTCAGACATGTCGGTCGCCATCTCGGAAAAGAAAAGTTGCATAAATAACACTCAAATTAAAATAAGTATTTCATTAGTTTACGACTGCAAAGGTACAGCTTAAATCATAGTTCCATTATATTGATAGTACCAAAATTCTATATGTCCTACTAATTTATGATCTTCTTATTAGGATATGAAACTTAATGTACGGTTTTCATTGATGAATTGCACTTATTTTGACATCCTACATACTTGTGATGATTTCTAATGATCTTAATTCAGTAATATTTCTTGTATCTCATGCCTCTTTTCTATAGACGGTTGTACTTTCTTAAATCTTTAGAGTGTTATGTACTTAGCATTATATATTAAACTTTTGGATTAAATTATTGTACTTATATTTTACTTAGTTATTACGAATTTAGGTTCTATATATCCATAAGGTAGTAGCGTTCGTGTGCTGTGTCTATGTGTACAATTCTCCTTTGACCATGCCACTGGACGGATTATGACAAAACCTGTTATTTCAAGGTGAGGTTCAAAAGTCAACGTCATAGCATATGTATATACACTCTCCTACAACTTACACAACTACACCGATAAAGACCAAACCTGCCTCATTATTTTCCACCACCTAGAAATTGTATACGCCATTTTTAAATGTTCAGATCAAAGGTAAAGGCCATAGACTATGTATACATACTCTGCAACCCATTAGTCCAATCATGAATAAACCTAGCATGATGATAGTCTCCAAATAAAGGATTGTGCGCTCCATTTTTCAATGTTTGCACACTATATTTTAATATCAAGGTAAAATATTATACACACAACTCTTATACACATATACATACTCACATATATACATGTAGGTGTGTGTATATATATATGTATATGTATCTATGTATATATGTATGTATACGTGCATAAGAGTTGTGTGTATGTCTGAGTATAGATCCATGTATGTCTGCATATACATTGTTTATATATGTGTGTGTGTGTGCCTATCTGTCTGTATGTGGATGTGTAGAAATGTACACGTGTATGTATATGTATTATGTGTATTTGTGCGTACGTTAGCGTATGTATTAACTCTTGTCTGCCTAAAGAAACAACCCATTCTTAACTGAAATGAACAAGTCGACTTATAGCGACTACGAACATTTTAAATGGAACCCTGTACTTGTCAAACACATGACATCGACACTAACCCTTTCCCTTTCTCTCTCTCTCTCTCCCTCTCTTTCCCTTTCTCTCTCATCTACTTAATATACCTTGGTGAACAAGCAAAAAGCAGTCAAAATTTAAAACTTAAATATTTAAACTCCTACCCCTTTCTCTCCTTATCGCCTCTCTATTTTCTTTACCATCTTCTCCACTTCCCCTCCCTATATCCATATATCTACACCCACGCCTACCTGAATATTCTACCCCCACGCACACACAATACAATCTAATGTATTTTAACCTTCAAAACATATTATTTCCTACTCCAACCCCCCTTTTTTTTTTTCGTATTTCTTCTAAAACATTTCTTCCTAATACTAACAACTATTTCTGTAAGGTGTGACGAGGCTGTTGGATCGTAAACATTATCCAACATCCGAAACATATGTGACCAAACAGATAAAACGGTAATAAAACATAATATATATACATATATAATTATTTTTTTACTATAATAAATAAATACCTACAGACACTAGTGTTTCATCCTTTCGGGATTCTTCAGTGCAGGGTGTCATGATTACTACCAGTCGAACGATTCGAACCCCGCGACACGAGACATCTCTGGCTACCATTAAGCATGTGAAATAGCGTTGAATTTTAAACATTTTAATTTAAATGTTCATTACGTCAGACAGACAGTGATCAAATCGTTATACGATGATCTACGCATAAGAGCTAAATTGACCGACTTTTTAATTCAACAGAAAGTGCTCAACGATAAGAAACGTATTTCTTAAAGGGGCTGTCATAATTATTTTTTTACTATAATAAATAAATACCTACAGACACTAGTGTTTCATCCTTTCGGGATTCTTCAGTGCAGGGTGTCATGATTATTGCCAGTCGAACGATTCGAACACCGCGACACGAGACATCTCTGGCTCGATTAGCGGAGGCCGTATCCATTCGGCTACCATTAAGCATGTGAAATAGCGTTGAATTTTAAACATTTTAATTTAAATGTTCATTACGTCAGACAGACAGTGATCAAATCGTTATACGATGATCTACGCATAAGAGCTAAATTGACCGACTTTTTAATTCAACAGAAAGTGCTCAACGATAAGAAACGTATTTCTTAAAGACCAGTGGCAAGCAGAGAATATATATATATATACATATATATATATACATATATATATATATATACATATATATATGTATATATACATATATATATATATATATATATATATATATTCTCTGCTTGCCACTGGTATTTAACAATGTCGACTCAGAAAATGTTTGTTTGGAGATTGAGCACCTCTTCCTACGAAAATTCCATGCGCAGGCACCCTTACGTTGAGTATCTATAGTCGTTCAAGACTAAAAGAGCTTATAGCGCGTTTGTGACTCGCACATCTGTGCTGACATAAACTAACTCGGTTCATAAACGTAAAACAGTCGCTGGAGAATGTGGATCGGTTCAATTTCTCTCCATGGAGGATTCTAATGACGTTTGACGCACATCTATGGTAGAAGTTGCTTTCTTAGAATCTTACACTGTCAATATCTATAAGCGATGAAATGTTTTGGTCACGTATATACAAGTTCAGGCATCATAAAAATGAAAAATTCAATAATATCTATTACCGGAAATTACACCATACACTCCATATAAAAATATATATGAAATAAAGTGATTTTCTGATCATAAACTGTTTCAAGCATTTACATGACTGACTCTTTGTATCCCACACTCGCTTTCACACTAATATGAGGATAAATAAGGAACTTCTACAGTATTCTACCCAAGAAATAAGCTAATTGTACAGTATTCTACCAACATGAGAAAACAATGAAAAGTCATACTACTCAATGATTCGATATGATTTTCAGTTTTAAACACTTTCATTGACGCCACAGTAATAATTCCTTATTCAATGGAGATGTAGGCAGTGGTAATAGTGGTAATGGTTGTGATGACAGTGGTGATAGCAGTGGTGGTGATGGCATTGTCAATATATAGTGGAAGTGTTGACAGTGGTGCCGGTGGTGGCGGTTGCGGCGACAGTAGTGGTGATAGTGGAAGTGGTGTTGACTGTGGTGGTGACTGTGGTGGAGGCGGTAGCAGTGGTAGTGATGGTAGTGGAAGTTAAAGAAGAGACACAGCTGGTGGTGGTGGTGGCGGGGTCAGTAGTGGTGGTTGCGACAGTGGTGAAAGTTGCAGTGGAGGCGGTGGCGGCGGTGGTGGCAATGGATGCGGTTTTGACAGTAATGGTGGCCGTAGAGGTGGAAGTAGTGACGGTAGGGAGTGTTGCGGTAGTGAGTGTGATGAATCGTGACGGTGGTGGTAGTAGTTAAGGTTGTGGTGCGGGGTGTGGTTGTGGCTGTTGGTGCTTGTGCTGATCTGCACCGATCACACACTGGCTGTTTTTTCTCATTCAATCAGAATATAGCTAAGGCCTAACTATCAATCAAACCCAATTAGAATGTGGCTAGAAACTATTCAGAGACACTCTTTTTTCTATTTTATTAGCCATTTGGAATAATCCATTTTTAAGGGGTGGTAAGATGATAACGGTCGAAGCGCATTAGTGTATTAATATACCTTTAATAATAGATTAAACAATTATTAAAAATTAATAATGGTCCCATCGATAATCTGTCCTACTAAAAGAACATAAAGAAAATCTAGAAAAGCCAGAAGATACGAATTACACCAAAAGTGCTAAAAGAATACGTAAATACAGAGGAGATTTATTGAAACTAAAATTCCTAAGATATCCATCGATAGTTATCAGCGATAATTCATTGTAAAATGCCTGGCGTAAGAAAATAGTTAGATGCAATGATGATCGACGTAAACTATATTTTACATTTGTTAAGATTTAACGAGTACTCGCATTCTCAGGGGCATCGACACTATAAATAATCGATGTGAGAATTTCAAATTAGTAAAGAATACAGAAAAATAAAAAAACGATAAAGAAAATAAGAAACGCTATTGATTATAATTGCATCTAATTTTCAATTTAGAACCATTGTGTTTACAAATGAATTAAGATAACTCAAACTACGTATACGGTATGATCATGTTTGACACCCTGGTTCCCGTCAGATCACCAACGTTAAGCAACCATGAGTATGGCTAGTACTAGATGCGTGACCATTAGGAACTTCCAGGTGCTCTCCGCTTATCCCGGAATTGTTACCAGTCGCCTTAGACGTCTTGCCACTGGACTCAAGCAGTGCCGAATAAGGAGAGGTGTGTTTGGTGATTGCGTAACCCTTGCCAGACAATTACATGCGCAGCTCCTCCTATAGGGGGTATCCTTTATTTTTGAGATCTAACGAAGGCATCGAATACTACTTATAATATTAATATGTATAATAATAGTTTACGTAGATCTGTACGACGCAGTTGGCCTTGTGAAAAAGAGGCGGTGGCAGCGGAAAATCGAATCAAACAGTGAAATATGTAGTACGTGCTTTTGCTGCTACAGAGCATTATTAGTTTCGAATAAATAAGATGATTAATTTTAGAATACATTTCCCTAATATCTTTTTAGTAAGAATTATTTCTAAACAAAATTCTCTACTTACGGGAGATACCAGGTGAACATTACAAACATCGTTTATGTGCTTTTGTGAAACGACTTTATTTCGACTTTAGTACCTCGAGGTGCGCACTCAGTGCGCACTCAGTGCGCTTTACAACTTATCCAACGTAGTGTCTATTTGTTCCTGTTTTTAAATCAATACATATGTCGATAATTCAAACTTGATGATTAAGGTATGACTTTTGTTGCTTCCTTTACTCAGTATTTACTAATAACTTCATATTTCAATGCTTGCTTAATTTACATATAAATAAATTATAACGTAAGAAAGATTAAGTTTGATGTAGCAATAACTATAATGGTGTCTTATTAATTAGTTTCGTTCTGATGATTGCAAGTAGTGAATCAAAAATACATTTGAAAGTATACTAGATGAACAGACGTGCACAGGAACTACACTAAAGCTTTTTCTTTTGCTAGTTATTTTTTTTAATTAAAATCCTTTGGAAATACTTTAATGAGAATTAATAAGCAGAAATTATCTTTTCTCTTTTTTTCCTACGAACCTGGGCATCTAAGAGTATTTCGCAGTCAACCACAAAACCTCGCTGGGGAGTTCAAAACAAAAAAAATTGAGAAGCGTCTATTTTATTTATGGAAGACACACTTGTCTCTCAACTCTAACGCCGCAAGGTGCAACATTTTTTTTTATCTCTTTCAGTTGAATATTTCTTTTTTTCACTTGTTTTGTATGAACTGTTGAACCAATATTTGATAAGAGAATGCTTTAAAAATAACAAGAACTTGTATGTACTGTTAGGATGCGTCCGTTTAAACTGCGCGTTTAACAAGGAGTACAACAATTAAACATAAACGTGACAGAATAACAAAACTATATGCCAAACTTAATCATTACAGACATCAAATCACATTTTATTTCAAACATAAAAATAACGTAAGCGTCACAAGCTAACGAAAAATAAATGCAAACTTTAATCATGACATCACAATGAAAATGCTATTTAAAACTTTCTCATGACAAACTAACGACACTTCTATATGAAACCTTAACTGACAAAAAATTACATTTAAACCTTAAGCGTGACAGATTAACGAAAATTATTTTCAAAATATAACATGTCAAATCAATCTTATTTTAAAAATTGAGCCTCGAAGACCTACAATAACTGTTTGTGAAACATAATCGTGACAGACAAACACAACAGACAGATTATGAGAATTTTTCTATAACTTACCATAAAAGATAAACAGAACTTTTATTTAAAACTTAAACATAACAAACAAACGAAATTTAGCATGATGAACCAACAAAAATAATATTTCATATTTAATCGTGACAAACCAACAAATATCACTTTTATTACTAAAACGTGATAGATCAACTAAAAAATCGATTTCAAACTTTAACAAATACAGATGAATAGGCTAACAGTGTTTTCTATAAAAAAATCGGTGGTCGTTTATTAGTGCCCTCGTTATTAGTGTCCTGGCTATTAGTGTCCCAGGCATAAGTGTCCTGAAGTGTCCGAGGTCTTTAGTGTACCTTTATTTGTGTACCGGCAATGTCTGCTTTGTTGAGATTTTGACTTCACCTTAGAACAGCACAGTGACACGCCAGCCTGATATAAACAAAATCGTGCCAACAACACCTCTGCTGCTAAAGGTAAAACATATGAGAGGAAACTTTGTCCTCTTTATTACAATTAATAGTTGCAATACATTTGTGAAACAAGAGATGAACCGTAAATATAACTGAATCACGATGTTGAACACTGGCACGGTCCTCTATTTCTTTCGCTCCCTCTGTTTCTCTACATATCTCTCACTCTCTCTTTCTCTCTCTGCTTCTGACTGTAACTTTTAAGCTACCTAAATAAAGGATAGCAAACGATATAAAGGGAACAAAAAGGAGCAGCTTGAAACAACAAATGGGCAAATTATTTACTCACCTAGAACAGATTTATCCCAATCAATGTCAGCATCATTTACAATAAGCTGC
Organism: Euprymna scolopes; assembly: GCF_053919585.1. Classification (NCBI taxonomy): domain Eukaryota; kingdom Metazoa; phylum Mollusca; class Cephalopoda; order Sepiida; family Sepiolidae; genus Euprymna; species Euprymna scolopes. Next base: position 187,418,614 of record NC_136484.1, on the reverse strand, counting down.
ATGATCCCATTTTTACTTCATGCACTCTAATAAAATCAAATTAATTTGGTCCTATTTCGATTATTTAAGAATTTATTTGACATTATTCTGATGATATAAGAATAAAGAGAACCTTCAAATGTTCATGACTCCATTTGAGTATTCTCTCGTTATGTTACCGGTACACAAATGAAAAGGCACAGTAACGACCTAGGACATTTAAGATCAAGGAGACTTATGACCGAGATACTTATACCCGGGACACTAATAACCAGGACACTAATGACCTAGATCTATAAAAATCATTTAACTCATTTATATTAATATGCGTCAATCAAATCAAAGCGAGTATCACTGAAAATTAGTCCACGCATGACGGAAAAGTAAAGAGACAAAACGACGAAAATGCTGGACTTTTATTCTTTTACGTAAGTAATAAAATGGTATTTTAAAAATACGTGTGACATAACGAGGCAAAGCCTATTATCAACATGAGTTTGACAGAACCAGGGGATGTCCTTACAAACATAAGTATGGTACAGCGAATAAAATGCTATTACGCATATAAGTGCGCCATTTGATGCGAATTACTTAACGCCTACTTTGGACAACTGCCGACAATAAAATCATCTAATGGTATTAAATAATAAAAGACCACCCATCTCAAATCTATGTAAAAGGTTCTTGCTTTCTGCTGTTTTGAAGTCGTAGTAACAATTAAATATCAATTATGTTTAAAATACGCAGCTTATAATTATAGTTCAGTTAATAATTCAGTAAAAATATATTATATGGGGTTCAGGGATGGGAACTTGTTTTTCCTGGATTCATTGTATCTCCCGGGCAACGGTTGTAACTAAGTCTCACTAGTATAAAATAAGAGAGGCCCTTTAATCTAATCTGTCAAAATGAAATGTTACAAATCGACAGGCGCAATTACCGGCAGACATAGCCCCTTAAAGAGAAGTTAGACGCATCTATAACTGTCAGGCCACAAATAATGAAAAAGATTTATTTTGTTTCTATTTTTATTAATGGTTTACCATTTCATTTATCTTCAGTAATAGATCGCGACAGAAGTTTTGTCAAATAACAGCCAGAAGAAATGGCGTATTGTAGTGGTACTGTTGCAAATAAATCATTTATGGCAATTTCTCTCGCTATTTTGTTAACAAATAAGAAAAAAGCTAAACAAAAAAAACTTATATACGTCCTTGATTATTTATGATTTTTATAAAATTCTCGGTCTGTCAGTCGCCAGCCTTACATGTCTGTTTATCGTTTTACAACACCTAGATTTTATTCTATAAATATTAATAATATAAGAACTAAACAGTTACTAAAATTCGAGCAGTACTATCATTAAATTGACTCAAGTTTTATGAAATTGTTTGCAAATATAAATGTCGTATTAAAAAATATTTTTGTCGAGAAAAATAAAGAATGACAATTTAACCTATTATAGAGGAAATTTAATTTGAACAGAAAAATGGGTATATATATTTATATGTGTAGCATTCCTTCCATAGCTTTTAAAAAATAGTTTGTTGTTTGGTTTAATGGAAAAAAACTTACTGCATAGGCTTTCTGTCAGCATATTTAATTAACTATCATGTGAAAGACGTTTTTAGGAAATATAGAAACTTTTTGTTCGTAATAAAAGTAGTTGTCAATCAAATTTAGAATATCAATCAAATTATTATCTTTATATGTTGCTGCTACAGTAACTAGAAAAAATTGTTATTATAGTCGGGTACTATCCAGAGGTTCCCTTTCATTAGGTAATACACAAGAGCGTTCTCAATTCCAAGATTACTTCTCTTGCTCTTGTAAATATCCATAGTCTAAAGCTGAATGGTTAACAAAAAAAGAAAATGTATCATTTTTTAAATCTTTGGCATAACTCGAGCGAGAATTGAACATTGGTCACCTGGCTAATTAGGAAACAGGTTTGGCATTTTACCAAATGTTTCGCTTAAAAATAATGCACACGTCATTGTGCTATAAGCAAAACTTTTGTTTAATCACTAGAACAAAGCTCACACATGAGCACACACACATACACACACATATATATATATCAAGAAAGAGTTGAATGATAACGTACATATAATTCCATTTTAACATCAGCATAATAGGGAGAAAAATATAAAGAATTAACATAGTAGAAATAGCTTTAGCCGATTGCATTTCGAAGTTAAATTCTTTTCAGAGGGGTAGATTAGTCAGAATCATACAAAATGTAGACAGAAATAGAAATTGGCTACCTAGCATTTAGATTTGAAATAATAATGAATAAGAACTTAAGAAATGTTAAGTGTGTATAAACATATAAAGTATAAGGTAGCGCTATTTGAAAACATAATGTAAAATATTACAATTATAAATAATATAACAATTATAAATCATATAATGTAAACAATTATAAACAATATAGCTAGTAGATATAAGTATCCAAAAACAGGATGGAGGGAATATAACAATGAAAAATAAAAAGTGATAGTGAAAAAATCATTTTTTAAAATAGAGCTCACGAGTAAGTAATAGGGATCATTAAAGAAGAGCGAAAAAAAAATTGTGACAAGAAAATAGAAAGTGAAGAGAGTAAAAATGGAGATAAAAACACCAAACAAAAAACAAAACGATACAGAAAATTACATATGAATAAAGATAATTTGAAAGTAAAAAGCAGGATCCAAAACTTGAATAATATAATTAAATAACTTTACAAAGTTCAAAGAATGTTTCCAAATAAAAAATAAAAATTACAAGAGTAAGTGGAAACTTAAGGTTGGGTTTCTAGAAAGCGAAGAATATAACAACTGTTTCAAAATCGAAAAAAGTACATGTGTATAGAAAAATAGGCATTGGTAGATTCTTGTAGATTCTTCAAATTTGGATAAAATTTATAAGTTCTTGTATAATCCTTAAATCATTGGCAAAATCCTGTGAATTGATGTGCAAATATAGAAAGATCCAAGCAATATTTCTACAACGGGGGTGGTTACACTGGCATTCCAAGGATTGATAAGTTTAACTCCATTATTTATATCGTGAGATTAAGTTGTATTATCTAACAAATGGTGTATCTTAGATAGACACCAAAAATTAGAGGAGAAAAAGGTTAATACCGACAGCCGACAATGAAATGGCAGGCCCTTGATAGGGGCAATACAGTGTATCAATATATAAGAGATAAGAATTATAAGATAAAAAATATCATAACTCTCAGAAATGGAAATAGAACCCAGAGAATCTTGGATAAAATCAGAGACAAAATCAGAATAAAAATGAAAGAAAAATCAGAGAAATTGCTGCAGGTAATAGTCCGAAGTTGATATTATACACAGTATTTTTTGGGAAAAGACATACTCTTTGATAACCTAATTACATTGATTGCATGTATATATATATATATATATATATATATATATATATATATATATATATATACATATATATATATATATATATATAGTAATTTATAAAATATATATGGCGATTAAGCTACATTGAATATTCCGCGTTTCATCCACTCTAGAACTCTTCAGGCTTATGCCCATAAGCCTGAAGAGTCCTAGAGTGGATGAAACGCGGAATATACAGTGTAGCTTAATCGCCATATATATTTTATAAATTACTAACTAGCTCTACCTACGTATTGAGCACTTTTGAAGTAAATACTTAAAGTTTACGCATAAATCTATACTTTCGTATATTAATTTTATGTGAGTAAATTAAGTAGTTATATATATATATATATATATATATATATATATGTGTGTGTGTGTGGGTGTGTGTTTATTATGCGTGTGTGTGTTTATAAATTGTATATATTCTTGTATAAGAGTAGAGCAATATCAATCGGTATGCAATTTCCACAATTTTGACCATAAATTATTGACGATATAGAATACGTTCTCTCTAGTGTTTGGATACTGACAGGCCTTATGTGATAGAATATGATGTTTGACACGAGGTTGTCGCAAGGGACTCTCCTCTCGATCGACCGACTGCAGCCGAATCAAATATAAATGGGAAGCTGGCGTTTTGAATAACATTTTGCTGGACTGACACACTCGTCCGAATCACACTCTTATCTATCATGTTGACTTTTCAGACATCTTTGAGTGTTTTTGAAGTCTTGTATTTTTTATAGAATTACACACCGATGATTTTGATTTTTTAAATATTATTGTTTAGAGAAAGAATATTTATACATAAATAAATATAATACCACTTTCCGACTATTGTCTAGTTTAGTCTCTCATGTTTAACTTAATTGTGTTAAAGAGAAAAGCTTCCTTAAACCTTGGAAATCTTCATCAGTCTGTCTCGTATTTAAAAAACCCTCTCAGTCCAGACCAATCAGTCTCTTGTCCACCATGAGTAAGTTGATGTGCTGTAATATGTGATAAACAGTGAAGTGGTCACCAATGTAAGCAGAAATAACTTGCTCACTGATATGCAATATTGTTTCTATCTGCTATAGCTACAGCTATTGCACTAACTTTTATATTACACAGGATTTGTTAATCTCTCGACAGGGGTTTCGTTTCTAGAGCAATTGCTCTTGACATATGAAGGGCTTCTAATATATTATGGACTACATGTTTTACAAAATCGTAAGCTAATCAATAGCTAGAACTAACCTCTCAATTATTAAATCCTTTCTTTCTGGTAGTCTTATAAGATTATTAGTTGGTGGACAGAAATCAGAAACTCATATTATTATTATTAACGCTGGCGTCCATCAATGTTCCATCCTGCGCCCAACACACTTTCTAATCTTCATCAATAAGTTGACAAATTTCATTCTTAGGTCATTTGTAAACATTTATGCATACTACACTATTATCTCTTGTAACATTTCAAAGGCTAGAAAGGACACAACTTTTTTTTATTTTCTCTCTTCTGATCTTGGGACGTTGTTAAATGGGGGGGAGGCGGCTGCTTAATTTTAATGCATAGAAAACAAGCTTCTCTCCTTTCATCATAATCGCTCTAACTCCCATATCGCCTCAATTGAAATGAATGTCTCCTCTATTGGGAAATTGGCATGTCTTGACAAGCTTCTGGGTCTTGCCTTCACTCCTGGTATAAAGTGGAACACATATCTAATCATTTGCGAGGATCACTGGAAAAGTGGTTGAGTCAGTCTACCACTCCAGAAGATATCACACTGGCGATAAAATACTCCATAGTAGAGCCAGGTACTTCCTAAAATGAAATAATGTTGCCACATCTGGGAAGGAGCTGCTCGGCGCGCCCTATATAGCCTTGACAATGTTCTCAACAGGCTTTGAAATCTAGAAGGCAATGCATTTCTCTTTCTTGCAATCTCTGTCAAACAGAAGAGACGTCGCGAGCTTGTCTCGGCTCTAGCGCTATTTTAATGGCAAGTGCGAGACTGAACTCCAATTTATGCCCCCCTTGCCAAGCTTTCACAAAAAAACCGACTAGCTACAACCATTATATTCGGGCCAATATCACAGTGTAGTATCTGTTCTGATGCGTCACTTCATCTTTTCTGTTCTCGTCAGTGGAAATAAAACCCTTCATAACTGAGAACATTTTTATTTGTGTTCCTATTCAGAGTTCCCCTTTCTGGGAGCTAGATATTTTCCACATGAAAAACCGACATTGTGTCTAACTCTGCCTTTGTGGGGAGGTAGATAAATAATTACAAACAGTATATTCAATGATCGCCGCTCTCTATCTGTGCCTACATTTAAACACAGATTCTATGAAAAAGTTTCTTTCCCTGAACTTCCCGCCTGTTAAACACTGTTCAGTTGGTTTTCAGTTGAATACACCACAATAGCCTTCAAATCCAATATAAACAAGTCGTTGCTGATTATTCCCCATAAGTAATCAAAATCTACCCAATTTACAACTGAAATGAATACTACTTTCATTAACCCTTACTATCGGGTGGCGTTCGGGCCTTGATGAATGGTGATTCACAAGTAAGCAAAATATGTATATTTTATTAACACCACTTTCAATAAGCATACATTTCATACAATCGCTTATATCGCTGATTTCACATAGCGTAACGTTTTTATTGATATTTTCTGAGATCTAAACGGAGTTCGGGGACGGATGGCTCTTATTTTCACAATTAAATACGGGAATTATTCTTGTCACGTACAGTGATAGTCTGTTTACTTTTGAGACGTGTCATAGATGGGTCGTACTATGTGTGTGTGCATCATATTTATCATCGCTATTCAATCAAAACACGGATATATTTTTTACAGTTTCAATTGCATATGCATGACGAATATTTATAAATGCAGTAAAACTTACGTTTTATTAATTTTACAAGAATAATCATATCTCGCTATGTGCATTCTAAAATATTTACACACGGTCATTTTTAGTTTAGTAAATAACCTTAGCTTTAGAATGACGTCCAGGCAAAACTACTTATTATCAAGTTATTGTGCGTCCCACTATCTACACAAAATTCCAGCACACAATAAAAAACATAATTAAAATCTAAGAGAGAAAAACTATAAATATATATTGGAAACCAGGCAAATAGAAAAATAAGGCAATATAATAAAATACTTTAATGCAAAATTAATTTTAAAAATTGAAGTTATATTTTTAATATTTATTTACAATTCAAATTTATATATTTTTCAAGCAACTAATGTTAAATTACTGATCTTTAAAGCACCATTACTTTACTTGTGAATTTCAATTTTTATTTTTATTTTAACGTTATTATAACTAATAGAGTGTCTTTTCTAACTGATAGGTATGCGATGACTGGTAAAGTGCGTTAATTTTTATTAACATATAATACTAGCATGGCGATCAACATTGGCCGCTCGTAATATACGCTTAACTTCAATTAATTCAAATCAATATCGATTTCGTACTTCGTATTTATTATTATAGAATCAATTCTCTATTGATTAGTATATTTACTTAATATATACTACTGATTTCAAAAGCCATAACTTTTAATTAGGCGTCATCATTTGAAAATAACGCATGTATTATTCTTGCCTTAGTTGTTACCGTTTTAGTTATAAATATTATGTAATTATGATATTACTATAGGTTGCCCTTAGAAATGGATAAATACAGATAGGTCAAACAAAACGTTATAGTCTGCAATAAGTCGTTTATCTATAAAACAAAAGGATGTTGTTCTTCGGAACCGAACGCTTGATTTGGTTTCGAATGCTTTCTTCCCGTTTAAAATGTGATATGAAAATTCAGCACTTCTGCAATACTACGTGGTAACCACGTTTATTGTTTTCAGAATAATACAGACATTTATTTGATGATCAGGTATATTTAAAAATGTCCACAATGTTGGCTTGTTTTTGATTCATAGAAATAATGCTGTTAATGTCATCTATTTGCAAGAGTCATTCATTCATTGATTTCGTTATTGATGAAAATTTGTCTGTAGAATTTACTACAAGCGCCTGGAATGCAACACCATAATCTGATATTGAAGGGGGAGCTCCAGTTGTATTATTCAGATATCTTTATCCACCTTAGATGTGTAATGACGCACGGTTAGCAATAAACACTTTAAATACTAATGTTCTGAACGCCATTTTAATACGGAGAAAATTTTAAGAGTTAAACTTTGTGTTACATGATAAGGGCTGTCCCCTTTTCATGTAAGTATAAAAATAGAGAGATTTAGTTAAATGTAAAAATGAAATAGAATAGACGAAATTCGAACCTCGTAATTTAGGTTTAGAAATAGATTACGAGAGAGAATTAGCAAATGGAATGTAAAATACAAACCATTGTTTAGCTTAGAGATAAAATAGATTCAAGAAAAGAATGTGCATTCTAAATTCTGTTATGAAATTCAATTGAAGAATGCAACTATAAGATAATTTAATAAACATGTTTTTAACATATTGGAAATATAGATACTGGGAATATAGGTTAAAATTCCTTTTGTAAACAAAGGAAAAAGTTTTGGACACGCATTTCCAGAACAAATGAAAGAAGACAAATGTTTTAACATGTGTATGACGTCATGGAAAAGTTCTCGATATAGTTAGAAACTTTAAAGTTAAGCAGGGAGAAACTGAGGGAGAGTCTGAGAAAGAGTCCGAGGACGACAGACGACAGTCAGGAGTCGAGAGATGGGAGTCGAACGTCTGGAAGCGAGACGGTCACCTTTGAAACATAGAATGTGAAACTTTGAATTCTTGACTAAGAAAACCACGACCGGTCGAAGAAGAAATAAACCCATCATGTGTTTTTATAAACGTCATCTTTGTGTTTTAATTCTACCAAAAGGTAAAGTGAAAATTGTCATTATATGTCTAATATATCATGCGTTTTAAAATCTCTTTACATACACAATGTCTCAACACTCAAAGAGCTTCTACACTTCTAAGTATGAACATTTTATATATATGAATCTCTTCATAAAACGAACACAGAAAGCAACATCGATCTTAATAAGACTATCTAAGCCTCTAAGACTCACATGTAATAAGACTTCCTAACAAATAACAATGACAACAACAAAAAGAACAACAACAAGAACAATAATAATAATAATAATGAAACCTAATTATATAACATTTGTTAATTTTTCACATTTTTCATACTCTTTCTAACATGCCATTTCAGTTTAAGCATTTAGAGTCTACAATAAAAAGTGATTTTGCCATGTCTACAAACAAAGATCAAAGTTGTTTGACTTCATGTTCAGACACCTTGCTTTTCTCATGGACAGTTGTACGTTGGTTATTCACGCATTGGAAGTCTTGAGAAACCATAACATTTACAAACCTATTAGTGATTACAACAAAAATGTTGTTTATGTAGAGGCTCTTCAAAAGTAATGCTAGAGCAATATCTACCAGTGTTTACATATGCACTGCTGGAAAGTAGATTTTAATTATTTCATTAACAGAATAAAATAACAATTCCGTATATATATATATATATATATATATATATATTTATATATATATATATTTATATATATATATATATATATATATATATATATATATATATATATATATATTGTACATTAAATAATTAAAACACAACGAGATCTAACAGTTTTCAGATATGCACAAAGATATTAAATATAATTGTAAGAAAAAAGGTTAAAAGAAAAAGACAATTTGGGCGACTGGCGAGACTTCTGTAAAATAAAGTACACACTGCTTCTACCTTATAGGCGTATGTGGAAATAGAAACAATTGTGATTGTTTAGTTTAATCAATTTGATAATAATGTATGAGGATAGAATATTCGAATATTTAATTAAAACCTGGCAGCGCCGGTGACTAAAGCGAGTAATGAAGAAAAAACGATGATTTGTAACATAATCCGGGAAATACCAATGAGTTACAAGTAGATTTCAAAGAAATTAAGATCAAGTAATGATGATGAATTCATCAAAGTCACAAAACTTATATTGAGTAGAAGCTAAACATCATGATGGGACTTTTAATAATAAAGACGAAACTGTATCTATTAATTCAAAATTTGTAAATAAGACGCAGTTTATAAATGTATGATAATACATATATATATATATATATTTATATATATATATATATATATATATATATATATATATATATAAGTCTATATATGTGTGTATGTACGCATGTGCCTAGAAGAGATGAAAAACGACGTATAATCTGACTTTACTTCTGATCTTCTATTTCAAGAACCGCCCCTCTCAATTCATACCGCCTTATTTCATCTATATATATATATAAAAGCGAAAATGTATGTATGTATGTGTGTATGTTTCTGTGTCTGCTAAAAACTTTCGACAGATACAACAAAAATTCACAAACTCGGTATTATATTGAAGCTCCAACCTTCGCAGGAAAAAATTCGAAAAATTGGCCAAACACGTTCATTTTTTCACCTCGAAATCGACAATGTTCGACAGAGGGGGTTCAACAAAAATCGTCCTCTCGTGACGACGACCGGTTCTACGCATACGTCAGATGACGTCATGGCATGATTTACTTTAAATACTTGAAGAACTAGCTAAAATTCATCTACGTCTCGTTGGCCCGGTTGAATAGAGCGTTTGTTTGTTATCTGAACGTTTTGGGTTCGAATCGTGGTGTGAGATGTCTTTTTTTCCGATTTTTTAAATTTAAATATTGATCCAGTGTTAGTTAAGCCATTTTTCACGTAACGTTTGTTTTTCTGTTTTTTTTTTACTTCGCTAATTCTTAGGTTTTCATTCACCCCCACCTCCGACCAGAGAAACACACACTCCAAAACATCCAGGTACCCACCGATTTTTTAATTTTAATATCGAAACAGGCTTATTTAAGCAATTTTTCACGTATTTTTTTTTTGGGGGGGGGAGTTTTAACATTCGTTTTTCTGTTTTTTTTTTTTTGTTTTTGTCGATTTTTACATTTAACATCGTTCGTTTGCCTTACGTTATTTTTTGTGTGTTTTTCTTTCGATGTTTTGATTACACCCCCCCGGGTAACCCCGCTTCGTTTATTATGTTTTCTTTTTTTTACTTCGCTTAGTCTTAGGTTTTCATTAACACCCTCCTCCAAACACTCGGCCGGGTACCCCCCCCCGCTTTAATTTTCAGATAAGTTTTAACGTTCGTTTTTCTGTTTTCTTTTTCTACTTCGCTTATTCTTTTTTTTTTGTTTTTGCTTTTCAGATTTTTACATTTAACATCGTTCGTTTGCCTTTCATTAGTTTTTGTGTGTGTGTGTGTGTGTGGGTGTGTGTGTGGGGGTGTGTGTGTGTGTGGGTGTGTGTGTGTGTGTGTGTGTGTGTGTGTGTGTGTGTTTTACTTCGCTTTAATTTACCCGACTTTTAAAAGCTATTTTCGAGATACTTTTTGATCGTCGCGTAGCGGGGAAAACGGAAACTGGCTTCTAGCGCAAAACTAGGTCAACATCACACAACGTTGTCGCACCTGCTAATTTCGGTTTATAAATGTCAACTTAACACACTTATCGATTTATCTCCTTCCGTGGTCGAGATGGTTAGGTCGCAGGGATTTTTTCCATTTCCTTTCCACCTCCGCGTGAAAGGTTCCGGGTTCAAGCCTATTCTTCTACTAATTTTTTTTTTTTTACACCTCCAAACTACCGGCCAAAGTTTTTTTTTTTAACAGGGTAGTTTTAATCTACCTCCCCACCACCAACACACATCTCCAAACACCCAGGCAACGCCGGGTACCCCCGCTAGTACTTCATAAACTAGAGTCCATTTTCCGTAGGCTGTTTTTGAACCCAGTCAACGACGGGTACTTTTGCTAGTATTATTATAAGAGAATCTAGCTTTACATATTATCGTTGCCTTTCTCTATTAGTTCTGGGTATTAATTGTAAATTTCCACATATGGGCAAACATATTAAATGGAATGACAGTTCTAAAATCAACAGAACATGAACGGAGATCATTTTGGGGGTACGTGGAGATATTATTAAGAGGTATTTATCTGCAAAACAAACAAAACCAAAACAAAACGACCAGTATCGTTTTTTATAAACACTATTAAATGCGAACATACCATTATGTGTCAGTCTTATTTCCGTTTCGTTTGGGTTGTGCTCGACGTGCGTGCGTTTTTATATTGTCTCTCGTTGACGACATTTTATATGAAGATTTCTCTTGGCTTTTAGGCAATTAGACATCTTATTTATTCGCCCATTTTTAAACATGTGATATCTGTCTATTTCACTTTAACTGTCCTCGTGTCGACGGGTGAGGTATCTACCTTCCGATTGGGATGTAGTAGTTTTCCATCCTGGCATTCGAATGACGCAGCGATAAAGTTTGCTGCTCGTCAGCAGGTTGACAAGGATATTTAACCCATACCTGGAGGAGTTTACTATTAGGTTGATAATGTCGTTACTTGACGTTCCACATCAAAAGATCATAACTCTTTTTATAATAAACTTTATTCATCAACATAAGAACTATTAGAACCGACACATTTTTGCTAATGAGGCACAAGATTTTTTATCCCATTAGCACTGAGATGCGCAGTTCTGGAAGCGATGAAGTCATTAAAGGCCGATTCGGCATCATCTCGGATTTTGAAGCATCTTTCGCGCAGGAAGTTGTCGAGATGCTTGAAAAAGTTATAATCGGTGAGTGAGAGGTCGTGTGAATATGGCGCATGAGGCAGAGTCTCATCGTCCAAATCCTTTCAGCATTCGAGCATTATCATGGCGGAGAATTGATCCCTTCATATCGGCCAATCTATTTTTTGCGCAATTCGTTTTCGAGAAGTGGTGTGGAGTTTCTCGAGCATTAAAACAATGTGTCAAATCTCACAGGTTTTCGTAAAAGATCCACTTTTCATGACATGTCACAATCCGCCCAAGAAATGGGTTGTTTTTGTTGCGCACAAGGAGCGTAGAAGACATCGCAAAACGATCGACCTCAAGTTTAACAGCAACTTTTCGTGTGATTTTGCGAGGATCGGCTTCACTGAAGGCTTTCAAATGTTCGTTATCGACCGCAGTCGTTCGGCCGCGACCGTCCTCATCTTCGAGGCTCTTGTCACCATTGTGAAATTTCTTGAACGACCATTGTGCCACACATTCGTTAGTGGTTCCTGGGTCAAACGCACAATTGATATCACGAGCTGTTACCACAGCATTTTTGCCTAGTTTAAACTCGAACAAGAAAATCGTACGGATTTGAATTTTGTCCATACTGTCGAGAAGCCTGTAAAAAAATAAATTAAGTGATTGAAAACGGTAACGAATAAGATGATTCGATATAGCAAACCACGCGCTTTTGCACCAACCTAATAGATTGTCGTAGGCACTTGGTGCTTATCTGCCCTCAGATAGGTCTTGTTTTTAGTCCTGCTTTGTGTCTAGCTACCCTGCTCATCATGGGAGAGGTAGCACTAGTTTATATTTTATCAGTAGCATTCTCATGAATGATCCGACTATATATATATATATATATATATATATATATATATATATATATGTATATATTCAGTATATTTTTCTACAAACATTATTGGTTTCATATATATTCAAATAGTTTTTCTTTCACACAAAACCTACGCCACAGGCATGACTAAACATCCCTAAATAATAGATTGAAAAGAAAAGAAAATCTATTAAAGGAATTTTAGAAAACACCTTTCCATTACAGATTTTAAGCATTCAGCCTCTTTCTGCCTCATTCCTCAACCCTTTTATCAAAGTATCTATTTTGCTTTGACTTTATTTCTCCTTAATATGAATATTTCAAAAAGATAATTACTGATAGAAAATGTTAATTATTGAACATCTTTTTTTATAAACAGAATTCTACATATTTAATGGCTCTACATCTATTCGTTCCTTGCAAATTCAGTTCATTGAAGAAGAATGAGTATATGTTTTCTGGAATCTGTGCGATGAATATTAATGAAGTCGTTATTTTTTAAGCAGGTATTTAGTAAAATATTACGATAATAAATGATTAAATAAGTGAATAAATAAATGAAAACTTCTTATTAAAATATTTATTTGTCGAGAACATTGTTTGAACTAATGGCCCCGGCCTTGAATATTTTCGTTTCCAGTCACCGAAGATTAAAGCATTTCAATGATAAACTTTGTTAATATCCTGTTCGTTATATCTTTTCGATAGATGATTAGCGTCAGAGTATATTTACAGAGGGTCACATGAAATGGTAATGGGAATTCAATTGACAAAGGACTATTCTTGGACAATCTTAACCGATATTAATACGGTAAATACGTTTAATAACTGTATCAAAGACTAGAATAATTGTATATAGGTCATTTGGGTTATGGTATTAAATCAAATAGCAAAGTTTGTTTTTGCACAAATTTAATATGTGTAAATGACCTTAACCACATAGTAAAAAGTGTTATGAAGTGTAAATGTGTCTGCTTAATTGTATGTAATGATGGCTAATTGTAGACAGGTTTTACCAGGAATAACAATTCTGCAGTTTCAACCCGGTTGTCTGCCCCGCTACTATGCACTGAATGATAAAGTCAAACATATTCGTCTCAGTTTTGCCGAGTTCACATCAATTCTCAAATCTGTCGGCCATGATCAAAGCAACTCCGTTCTTCTTCATCGGTATGACAGGCTTTTCTCTTTGCAGCAGATACCATTTCTGCCGGGCATCATTTTCTAAGACTCTATAAATTTGGAAACGTGCTATAAATTCCAGCACTGTAGCTAACAAACAAACTATTTCTATTTTCCCGCTTAGAATACCTGAGAGTAGATGTTCTCAGAACCGATATCTTACAATCTATATGATACTTTGGATGGATAATAGCCCCTTGTAGAAACGAGCCACGAAAGACTACTGGATATTTTCGCTAGTTCGTATCTAATGGAAAGCTAAGTATATTACTGCGTTATCCCACGATGTTTAAGATAAAAAAACAAGGTTTGCCTCTATGTCGAGGTCAGTGTGTCGAAGCATTTCTGATGGAATATTTTTATTCGTCTTTATGATGAATGTATTTATTCTTGTGTTATCTTCGTGCATTAAAAAGCAAAATCCACGTAATGAAAATTGCAGCGTTATTAAATTAACCGTTTTTTCTAACAATTGAAAAACTATATATAATATTACTATATGTACTATCTATAATACGACAAAACAACGTTGACACGCCGGTCCCGCTAGTTACCCAAAATTAAGCAACGTTGAACGTGGACAGTACCAGATGGATGACCATTTGGGGAAGCTATATGTACCGCTAGGGAAAATACCTGCTTGAAAAACTGGCGCGGTCTATCTTTCTCTCGAGGGTAGATAGGATTCTGTTAAGCCGTGGTAGGCACCCCGTCCAGTGATGGCGTCACGATAAAAAAAAACCCTTGGTAGCCATAGCGAAGCATCAAGTATTCAGCTACCGACAAGATTTGAATTACACTACTAACTCGTGGAGTGAGTTCAATCTCGGCTACGGCCACGCTAGATTGCTGGGTGGATATTTTCTGTCTTTGATATTCATTTTGTTTACAAGAAGTGGAATTAAAATATAAACACTATTATCGTTGTTATTATATTTTTTGTAATAATTATGTTTTCGGTGTCGGATGTGTGATCCTTAAATGTTTCTATGTTCTTACAACAGGAATCTGCTCTAAAATATTTATTTATTGCGGATGAATGGACAGAAACCGTATCCTCCAACAACGCGTTTGTGTATCTTTAAAAGAAATCAGTGTTCATAAGTTATGCAATTCACGTGGTTATCTAATCTTGTAAACATCTATAAAAGTTCATTATATTAATTGTGTTATATCACAAGTTACAATATAAAAGGAATATCCTTCCGCCGCATGATCCTATTAGCATTGTGACTCTTCATGTTGATAATATTAAAAACTCACACTTTTCGTCAATGTTCTGGACGAGAGAATGGATTACCGATCCTAGCACAGCCTATAAAATAAGACGTGTATGAATAAATTAACGTCATACACATTTCTCATCTTTTTATTCAAATTTTTAATGTTTCACCCCACTAAAGAAACATGGTTATAATAACTGCAGTTTGTAAACAATCCTGCGATTACATGTTATCGAAAAGTGAAATTATACGTTTCATCTGAAAAGTCGACGTCATCACTTGTTATTTTTATTACATACTAATTAGGGTACACGCGTGTATTGTTCTTATTCTTTTTTATTTTTAGATAGGTTTTCTATAGACATTTCTTTGTAAGAAATATGCTTATAAAAATATCAAAGCTTGACACCAGGTCTATAAGGACATGATAGACAAATATATGATTAAAGTTTAAATACAACAGATAACAAATATTTTTATAATACTGACGTAAAATTAAAACAAATAAACAACCTGAAAACTAAAACGAGTCGCCAGACTTGGTGCAATAAGTGCTTAAACAGATAACAATGACAACAGACAATAATATATGTATTATGCAAAAGTTAACCAGGATACGAAAACAATGTCTGGCTTCCTCTTATTCTTGTTGCTCATGTTTAAAAGCCTATGCAATCGCATACATTAACATTTGCAGCGGTGTATAGACACACATAAGAACAGTAAAAATATATCATAAACAATTTTGACACAGGACTCACCACTTATACATGCCCGGATGATAATAAGTCAATGTGATTATAGCGTAGTAAACATAAGTAGTGGGTATTTTGGCAATTGGATTACTTAGGGGGACGGTTCATCAAGAACTTGTTTACGTTAGACTTGAAGACATTCGCGTTGTAGTCAGCTGAAAATCAGGCAATCGGAACATATATTGAATAAGATTATTTTTAGTATAGTTATATATATATATATATATATATATATATATATATATATATATATTAAATCTTACATGATAATATCTTACGATAATGTAATAACCATAAACAATTTTGCAATATATAACATAGGCAGCTCGGTGAGAATCATATACATATTATTTATTTTAATCTTTTATATATGAAGTACATATACATAATACTTAGTATACGTATTATGTATATATATGCATATTTTATATATATTTATATAATATATATATACGGCATAATCGCATTTACACACCGGTTCTCGTCAGATCACCGAAGTTAAGCAACGTTGGGCCTGGTTAGTATCAGATGGGTGACAATTTTGGAATTCTAGGCGCTGTATGTGATCTCCGCTTATCTCGGCATTTGTTTCCAGTCGTCCTGTACTTTAATTGCCACTGGTATTTTACAATGTTGACTTAGGATAGGTGCTGTTGGAGATTACGCAACTCATGCCACAAAGATTTCACGCTCAGGCAACCCTTCGTGGGTATCCTTAGTCTGTCCAAGACTGGAGGAGCCTGTTATATATAGATGTGTGCATTTGAGGAAATCTAAATGTGGGTGTAATTTTACAGCATGAAGAAATAAGTATTTTTGTGTCTTCCTCAGCACCGATTCTATAGCATCCTTATTAGAAACAAACAAAATTACCAAAATTATTCACCATCAGTTACACAATCACATATAATTGTATGGAATTACAATTTTAATTAATAAAGATCTATTATATCCTACGCGATCATAAACAGTTACGGGTTTTGAATTGTAGGAACTCATATGAATTAATTTAAGAAATTATGCAAGAATAGTAACAAAAATCATTTTGTATAACGAACTCCACAAAATCTATAGGAATAACAAAGTTGCAACCATTCAAAAAATCAATTTAGAATCTAAAAGTTCATTAGCAAAGTTAATATATATATAAATTCACTGAACTCTTAGTTCCACACTCTCTCGGTTTAAGTTGACGGGCCATAACCTTTACTATAACAATACAACACCTATATTTACCCCAGATTGTCTAACATATTAATGAAAATAAAATGTTATATAGCATTATTCACGTCATTAGAAGGAAAATAAAATTTCTAAAATCAGGTGTCAGATTCGTTTAGGAATCTAAAATTTACGAACATGTGCATGTATACGATAATTAGTGAATATGCTACTAGGACAAGGTTGAAATAAGTTCCGAGGTAATCTATAGAAATACCTCGAATCAACTCATAGCTCATCAAGACCATATTTTCTATAAGGATCCCAGATCCCTAATGGTTTTCTACTGTACTATATATCAGATGCTAGTTTAGGAAGTCCCTTTCTGCTTCCTGTTTCCGTAATTATCCAAATATGCAAAACTTCAAATGAATGTGGACAAGCTATTCGCTGCAACATTCTCCGCTTATAATGATTTTTATTCCTTACGTCCCACTACCGTTGTTATTTGGTCAGGGTGAATAAAAATAAAAACAATGAAAAGACATGCAGGTTATATTGTGGTTATAATGTGAATAATTAAGTAAACATGTTATTTGATAAAATAGAGTTTATTGTTAATAAATCATTTAAATGGCAAGAGAGATTTAAAAAGCATTGTTTGATCTCATTTTAGAGAGTCTAATAAAACTTGTCTTGATATATCATATGTGGTTTATGCACTAATTTCTTCATTAAGCTTTTATAAAAATTAATTCATGAGTAAAAATAGCATGTAAACAAAATAACAGTTGCAATATCGCTTTGTTTTATGACTTTATTATATGTATAGTTGTTGGATAAGGGGGAAATTAATTTCACCGATACAGATGTTGTTGGAAACATTAGATGTAACCAGTTTGCGTATATCTTTTGAACATTGTCTTTATAGCTATGGAATAGATTGTACTATACTAAGTGCAATTGTGTGTTTGTATTCGAAAGGTAATCAGTCTTTAATTTTTTTTTAAAGTCAATTAATATTCTGCAATCACTGTATTACTTTGCTTTTATGAATTTATTCTAGTTCACCATGAAACACTTTTCGGGGAATTTAAAAACCAAACCAATCATTATATTAAATGATGGATAACCTACAGTGTTAAAAAAACACTACGTCTCTCTAAAGCAAGAACAAAAACGTTCCGGACATTTCATCCTATTTATTGCTCCGGATTGATTTCGCAAACATGTTTATTTTTTATTAAATAAGTACAAATGTATTTAATTAAATCTACATTTTTCAAAATGTGCAATACATAAAAAAACGTTTATCAATAATTACTTACACAGAGTGGCCAAAAACTCACTGAAGGGGTTTAAACTTAAATAGATCGTTTATTGTTGATGATATCATCATGTAATATTAACACAATCTTACTAAGACATTGGAAAATGTAAAAAAAAAAATGCAAAATTCAAACAATCTTTATTTATGATAAATAATGCCTTAAATGTTGCCCATTTTCAGCTTCGCATATTTGTGCTCTTTCCAAAACATTATTTATTACAGCTTGCAGAATCTCTGGATTGCAATTACGCCCCCTTATTTCGTTCCTGATGTTTTCCTATAATTCTTGCAAGGATTGGGGTTTGTTTTCTAGGCTCTTTCTGTAAGATATCCCCACAAGTCAAGTCTCAAGAACATAATAGATAATATTCGAAGCTGAAAATGAGAAATACTTAAAAGACATTACTTTTTATGAATAACGGTTGTTTTAATTTTGCTTTATTTGGAAGAGAATTTTGAAGAGATTGAAAAAATAGCAATGAAGAAGCACAGTCTGAAGCCGATGCAGTCACGATAAGCTGTTTTCTAATAACGTATATCCTAATATTATAATAGCGATATTTAGTGCCTTTTTCTATTAATATAGCAACCAATGCAACTATTTTTATAAAACAATAAGAAATGTAATTTAGTTGTATGGGCCGTTAGCTGTTAAGAGGGATTTGTCAGAAATAAAAGCTAGCTATAAACGCAGAAATAAACGATGATGAGTTGGGATACGACGAATAAAAAGCGCAGGCAATAAATCATAAGACGTAAATAGAAAGCAAATGTAAGATTCAACTCTTTAGTTATCGCCATGATTCCTGTTATGTTTTTTTCGTCTACCATTTTGAACTGCCTTGGAAAACGTCTCGTTTTACGGCTTCTTCTAGTCGAAGCCTTCTCTTTGTCTGAGTCTGTACTTAACTTTCTCTTTCTGTCTGCCTCGTGACCTCGGGGGTATTCTCGAATTTTGTGAATGCGATGTCTTTTATGCTCAGAACTGTCAGTATTTTTTGAAGAATTAATTATTATTTTCATAGTTTATGACGGCTTACTTTTATAAAAAGCGATATGTTTACACCAGACAATAAGTCTTGGAATATTATTACTTTGATGAGATTCGGCACTAACTTTAGACGGTAGGAGATGAATATGAAAACGGCACGAGATAAAGAAAAATAAATATTAGGTATAAAGGGTCTGCATATAGGCGAGTGGGGCTTAAATGCGCATTACAAAAATAAACAGTGAGAGACTAGTGAATAACCACGAAATTTTATGTGTGTATATATATATATATATATATATATATATATATATATATATATATATATGTGCGTGTGTGTGTGCGCGCGTTTGTGTGTGCTTATGGGGGAATTAAAAGAATAAGAATAAGATCGATCGCTTCTTTAAGAGGAGACTTATGCAGGATAATGCAAATTGTTTGGAAGCTTATATAGATTATCAATAATATGAGAAAGCCACAATAGTATAATGTATACTAATGGATATAGATTCATTAATTTATTCAATAAGGAGGAAACAACAATTAGGAGGGTAACATTAGTAAGCAACTTTTATACCATGGTATTTCGAAGCCCAATGCTTCTTATCAAAAGAAAAGAGGTGATGCTAGATAAAATAATAGGGATGCGACCTCTAGCGAAAGTTGCATTATGAGCGAAATATTTGTGCAGTGAGATCTAAAATATTGAGCCCATTTGGGGGTGGGAAAACTAAAGTGATTTCTGTGATCTAGGAGGAGTATAGACTTTATAATGAAAATAGATGTATAGTATATCTGTCATGATGGGTTTAATATGTATGTATAATATGTATGTTTAATATGTATGTAGAATATGTATGTTTAATATGCATGTATAATATGTATGTTTAATATGTATGTTTGATATGTATGTACGTATAATGTGTATGTATAATATGTATGTATAATATGTATGTTTAATATGTATGTATAATATGTATGTATAATATGTATGTATAATATGTATGTATAATATGTATGTTTAATATGTATGTTTAATATGTATGTATAATATGTATGTATAATATGCGTGTATAATATGTATGTATAATATGTATGCATAATATGTATGTTTAATATGTATGTTTAATATGTTTGTTTAATATGTATGCGTGGTATAACTCATGAGGAGAATACAGGGTAAATGAATTGAAAAAATACGATTATTTAATTATGTATATATTGTTTAAAGCTATGGCAGGAGTTTAATTAAAATGGAGGATTTATACCATGTCGTATTTGGACGTAAGATGCTACGATTTGGGTTCATGTCTAGAAAAGATTAACAAGATATTTGTTTATGTTACATTAAAAATTATGCATATCAGTACAGCCAGAGAAGCAGGGGGCAGAAACGGAATTCCAACGTCTAGATGTTCAAGGGAAGAAATTATTAGAATAGAAAGCGTTCTGGCATTTAGGGGGTACAAGTGAAATAAGTTCACCAGAGCACATTTTATTAAAATATTTTTGAAATAGGCACAGTGGTGCAACATTGAGGCGATAAGACAGGAGTTGCAAATTAGTGGATAAAGGGCGACCGATTAGATTGACAACACTTTTTTGGACTTTATCTAAGAGGGGAAGACTAGTGATAGGTGCGCCAGCCCAGATGTGGCAACAATACTCCATGCATGGGTGACTCGTGGCCTATTAAAGGTACAGGATACTCTCAGGTGTGAGTAGTCTTCTAACTCGATAGAGGGAACCCACCTTCTTTGCAGCAGTCTTTGCAATGCCCCCTATGTACTTCCAGTTCATATTGCCCGCAAATATAAGGCCGATAAGTTTGAAGGTAGAATTATCAGGTAGGGTGCTATTTGTTATGGATATAAAGGGGTTGGAGAGAGAGTAACTTAGTTTTACTAGCATTAAATGTTACCATCCATTTGAAGCCCCATTCCACTATAGTCTGGGGGTAATTTTCTCACAATTGTACCATTGTCTTAGATTTATGTACATATTATAGAGACTTGTATCATCAGCAAATATACCCATCTCAGACACATTATTATCAGAGAGGTCGTTTATGAATATCATGAATAATAATGGCACCAAGGCATTCCCACATTAATGTTATGCTGCTTGGATGTATGTCCGTAAATGACACCCTGTATGCTTCTATTGTCTTAGAAGGATCTAATTATATTTAGTATAGTTCAGTTATACCGTACGATTTAATTTTCATTCGCAGCCCTTTATGCCAGACTTTGTCAAAGGCCTTGGATAAATTAAGGGCTACAGCCCTGGCTTCGCTCGCCTTATCCAGTACATGGAAAATGCGTATAGAGATGACTGTTAAAATATCTGCAGTAGACCGACATTGCCTGAATTCGTACTGTTTGTCAGAGAGAAGATTTGTTTTTGCGAGGTGGTGAACTAGTGCTTGATTAATTAAGGCCTCAAAGATTTTAGCGAAGATTGAGAGGAGACTAATGGGATGATAATTGAAAGGGTACGTTCTTTCACCGTAATTCTTGTACACTGGTACTACAGAGGCCATCTTCCAGCTATTAAGGAAGAAAGATTCAGCAAGGCATTTATTGTAGATCCTGGAAAGTATAGGGGCTAGCTCTGCTGAATATTTCTCAATTAGTAATACAGGGATGAGATAGGCCGACACACTTTTGAGGTGTCTATATTTTTATATACATATGTTTGTTTATATATATATATATCTTTTTAGAAAAAGCCGTTCATGGCTGCACACAATCAGATAGGGTATTATGTTTAGTAAAACGTTAAGATGGAAAAGTGGCATGCTCTCTAAGCAATAGTTATATGACAGATAGCAGCATATCGAACATCTAAGACACAAGTCAAAGTTTTGAGCATTTGCTCAACGAAATTGAGACACACTTAGTGTAACTGTGAGAGCGGAATAGAATGAATAAAACTGACTTTGTCGCGATTAGTTTGGAATAAGCATATAAATGCCAACTGAGGAGAGAATTAAGACGATTACCTATATATTTGTATTTTTGACTAACTATATTTCTATTCCTTTCTCGCCAAACGGGAAGCATAAACTCACGTCGTCAACTTTTTTACAATGCGCTGCTGAGGAGAGAAGTTTATCACAATGTGAATTCTTTTATAAAAAACAGTGATTATTTTTGTGTGTGAACTCTCTACGGTATATATATATATATATATATATATATATATATATATATATATATATATATACATATATATAACTACTTCATTTCCTCACATAAAATTAATATACGAAAGTATAGATTTATGCGTAAACTTTAAGTATTTACTTCAAAAGTGCTCAATACGAAGGAAGAGCTAGTTAGTAATTTATAAAATATATATGGCGATTATAAGCTACACTGAATATTCGGCGTTTCATCCACTCTAGGATTCCTCAGGCTTATGCGCGAATTCTGTGGTTGTTTATCGTTTTTATATGGTCCTTTTCTATCCTATCTATCTAAATCCTCAATAGAAAAGGACCATATAAAAACGATAAACAACCGCAGAATTCGCGCATAAGCCTGAGGAATCCTAGAGTGGATGAAACGCCGAATATTCAGTGTAGCTTAATCGCCATATATATTTTATAAATTACTATATATATATATATATATATATATATATATATATATATATATATATGTATGTATATGTATATATATATAGGAATATGTTGTAACGTAAAGTTATGAACTATTTAAAAAAAAACTGTAAAGTCTATACCATTTTGTATATCACACCTTATAAACCAGTGCCCATTTATTTAAGCCACGTTCTTAGCATGCTATAAAACATTTTTTTTACACACTAGTTCAAAAAAATTAAAAAAAACATTTTTAATGAAGCATATGAAAGCATCCAGATTTTAAAGGAAACAGTAATCAAAAACTGCCTGGGGTGACTGATGAAACTCAGCTTACAGTACTTGCAAGAAAGAACCAAAAGAAAAAAAGTGATGGACAAAGACGGAAAATAAGCACGACAGTTCGAGGATTTAAAAATTTGCAAAAAAAAACAAAAACAAGCTTATTAAGCAAAAACACTCCATGCTACTCAGCAATACTTGCCTGAATGAATACATGCTGTCTAAATACACAATATATATATATATATATATATATATATATATATATATATATTAGCACGGGTACCCGGCGTTGCCTTCGTTGATTTTGGAACACACCTTCTATACTAATCAGTCCGCCCACCTAACTTGTAACAAGGTACCACGTGACTATGAAAAAATGCATATATATGTAATTTAAAAAACAATTTCTACATTTATTTCTACAATATGCCTGAGGATGATAGAAGCGCTTCTGTCGAAAGCGCTCGCGATTATGGATCCAACGTATACAATTTCGAGAAGAACACAAAAAGGACTATTCGGAGATTGGAGCAAATACAAAGGAAAATTGTAAAACAGAATAACTCCGTGCTATTCAATAATATTTGTTTAAATGTGAAGATGCTACCTAAATATACACAATATCTATCTCTCTCTTTCTCTCTCTCTCTCTCTCTCTATATATATATATATATATATATATATATATATATACATATATATATATATATATATATATCAAGAGAAGGGAAGATAAATAGAAAGCTAAATAGATAGAGAGACGTTTGTGTGTAAAAAACATGCTGCTTTCCTACACTCTGACAATTAGTGATGCATTAAATACCTATCAGTGGATTAAAGTATATTAATCATCATCTTTTTTTATTAAGCTATCTAGTAATATCGATTACTACCTGTTTTGTGCGTTTATATTTATTTACACATATATTGTGTTGCATATTCTGTTATCCGAAATATGATGATAAGAGTTGTCCTATTTATCCTAGGTTTAGGTTTTCTACTCAAGAGATATGGCTTTCATTTTTATTTGTTTTTGTGTGCTTGCACGAGCTGCCATAAAGATGATGTTTAATATATAATATGTAATTTTCCAATATCTCCAAAATAGTTACGTATTCTTTTCTAATGTCTCGAGTCCTTTTAAAGTGGTGTTCGCTGTTATCAGAGTGGGAACTGTTCTCGGTGGCAAGCAGGTTTGGAAATATACTGACGTGTCTAGCAACATTACAGAGGCGTGATATTGCAAAGAAGAATTGTGCATGTATAGGCTTAGACATACTTCGTAAAAAGGGGGCGTATTTCACTGCCTCAATTACTTTGTCTCCTAATTACATCGACAAATAAATATACCTTTAAAAATATATGGCTTGTCTTGTCTCGAATTGCTATTATTATTTTAATTATATATATATATTTTAATATATGTGTATATATATTTAATATATGTATATATATACATTAATATGTGTATATATATATGTATTTTAATATATGTGTATAATATATTTTAATATATATATATATTTATTATATGTGTATATATATATATATATATATTAATATATGTGTGTATATATATTTTAATATATAATTTTAAAAATAATAGGCGGAAGTTTCTCGAGAGCTCTTTCGGCTATCATCTCGTCAGAAGAAAATCGATAGCGAAATAAATAATATAGTGTCGAACAATAAAGAGTTCTAATGAGGAACTTATTAAATGTGCCAAGAGTACTTTTGGCACATTTAATAAGTTCCCCATTAGAACTCTTTATTTTTCGACACAATATTATTTTGTTTGCTATCGATTTTCTCGTGACGAGATGATAGCCGAAAGAGCTCTCGAGAAACTTCCGCATATCATTTTTAAAACTATATATAAATTCTGTACCCCCAAACATTTATTTAAATATATTTTAATATATGTGTATATATATATAAATATATATATATATATATATATATTTAATATATGTGTGTATATATATATATGTTTTAATATATGTGTGTATATATATATATATTTTTAAATATATATGTATGTATATATATTTTAATATATGTGTATATATATATTTTAATATATGCGTATATATATATATTTAAATATATGTGTATATATTCATATATTTTAATATATGTGTATATATATATTTTTAGTAGATGTATATATATGTATATATATATATATATATATATATATATATATATATATATATATATATATGTAAAAGGTTTTAGCAGGTGAAGAAAACGTTACTTTACCCCATAGTAATTTATTTCATGGATATTATTACGTTTATGGATCACTATAATTATTTCATACTTTTTTTTAAATATTCACATATTATTGATATTATTTCTGAAATATTCCTGCACATTTGATCCGAAAACGATTTTTTTACTTCATAGAGAATAAGTTATGCTCCATTATCGTAATGCTGATACTCACAACATTACTGACCGAAGATTTATGATTGGAAAATCTTGCCTCATTCTGCATACTCACTTGCTTCACGAAACTCGAATAATTATACAGGGTGGACCATAAGTCACGCACCAAATAATTAAGTTATGTTAAACTCTAAAATCTGTGAGTAAATATATTTTCTTTTCTTTAGGTATATTATACATTTTCTTGTATAAAATCATAAAACTGTTTTGTCTTTATCAGTTGCTATAACTGTCAAATTTAATTTCAATCAAAGTTTTTTATTTTTAATTATAATTTGCCTTTTAACTTTTTAATTTAATTTAATTTAATTTAACGATTGACGAACGAGTTCAATTGTATATGCGTGTACATGTTTGTCAGTTTATTGATTAAGTTTGGTTTTAATAAATAACGTTTGTTACTATCAGAATCCTTTGGCGCGCGACTTATTGCCCACCCTGTATATTTCCATGATTTTACAACAATTAAGATGGCCTTAGGTAAACTGCACGAGATTGAGCGTGATTTTTATTCATATTCTGCATAAAAAAACCAAAAAATTTTACATGAGAGGCAGTTATATTCTCGTTGAGAGTTGGATTCATGTTATAATGACAAACGGTTTTATTGTTAAGAATAACAAATTCAAAAACATTCTTTTTTTATTTTGAAAAGAAAGTTTTAAATTAACAACATTTTTGTACACACCTAACATGTATGTACATATATATTCTTGCTGAATCCAGATTTTTCTTTGAACAAAAAACAAACAAAAAACGGAATACACTTTGGAACTGGATATTTATAAGTGAATGCTTCGAGATATTTTTCTCAAACTACCAGATGCTAAAAGACGATAAAAATGTCATAATCTTTAGCAAATTCTTTCAGAAAAAATATACTGCGAAAAATCCAGGGCGTATTTTGTTTAACACAATTCATGGGGATTAACCTTTTTTCATATGTACATATGTACAGAAAAGGCAAAAGAGAACAAATGAACGTATAAAGCTTCGCATTTCCTGATATGGATCGACGTCAATACTCTAAGCAGCTGAGTACTTTGCATCAGGTCAGACCTACATATTTGCACGCATATAACATAAACTGAATATGTATTACATATATTTCAATTCATAATACATACATACAAATATATATATATATATATATATATATATATATATATATACATATATATAGTAAGTTATAAAATGTATATGGCGATTAAGCTACACTGAATATTCCGCGTTTCATCCACTCTAGGATTCTTCAGGCTTATGCGCGAATTCTGTGGTTGTTTGTCGTTTTTATATGCGCATCTTCTATTGAGATTTTAGTTAGCCAATCACCTCTACCTACGTATTGAGCACTTTTGAAGAAATACTTAAAGTTTACGCGTAAATCTATACTTTCGTATATTAATTTTATGTGAGTAAATTAAGTAATTATATATATATATATTGATATATATGTTGATATATATATATATATATATATATATATATATATATATATATATATATATATATATATATATGGTGCACTCTATTCATTTCCATCTACAGTACCGGCAAAAAGAAAGTCTGCACTTGGAATTTTTACAAAAACTGCAAATTAAAGCTAAATTTGATATAACTGTTTATACAATCTATACCTCATTTGATTCATTTTTTATTCCTCTATAATTTTACCTGTCCATATTTTACTTTTAATTGAATTATTGTAGTGTTCACGTCAATTTAAAGACATAAGTGTAAATTGAGGAGGCAAAAAGAAAGTCCGCAGCAATAAATTTGCTTAAAGCAAGCTTAAATAATCGCCCCTAAATCACTTTAAAATATTCACCAACAGGTAACAAAGCATCTGTAATTGTTATTGTTGTTGTTCCAGGTTATACAACGTAACATTTAGTCCATATGACACGGCTTTCTCTTAGTGATCGTCAGGAGCTCATAAATCCCCATCTTTCTGATTTATCCAATAAAGAAATCGACCGCAGATTAAAATGTGATGAGAAAACGGTACAAAAGATTATGCAAAGAATCAAAACACCGGCAGTGTTCGTGATCCCCCTAAATTTGGTTGTACTAGATTTATTTATAACAAGGAAGGCACTGCTATCAAGATCCGCACTCTAAGAAACAGAATGGAAACCGCTCCCGAAATCCAATAACAGTGCTATTTTGTTATAATGTATTCTCTTTCTACTGTCAAGAACAGATTTAAGTAATTTCATTTCGAGGATATGTTTCAAGACGCAAGCCAATGATTTCTGTAAAGAACAGAAAGCGCCGTCTGGACTACGTCAGATGCAATAAAGTTCATGACTCTTCATATTGATCAAAAGTGCTTTTTAGCGACGAAAGCAAGTTCAATAGGCTAAGCAGTGATGGTAGGCAGTGCGTCCGTTGGAGGAAAGACGAAGAATTTAATCCTAGGTGCTCAGTTTCAACGTTGTAAGGTGGTAGAGGTTCAGTTTTGGTGTGGGGCATTATTAGTACCAAATGTGCAGGGCCTATAGTTCGCTGGCACGATCGAATTAATTCGACTAAGTACATTCATATGTTGACTGAACATTTTGTACCTAATTTGGTCGGAATTTGGATAATAACCATATATACATTCACTCATTCACACAGCTGCCAATGTAAAAAGGTTCCTGAAAGAGCATGATATTCCGTGTTTGGATTGGCCTGCACAATCCTCAGACTTCAATCCTAGAGAAAACGGATGAGTACTGGTGGCACATTGAGTTCTCGTAGCGACATCAAGCAACAGCTACGCAACGATAAAATTAAAAAGTTAAAAGACATTTGAACAAAAATTAAAGAAAAGTTAGATGCCCTTTCCCAGAAGTATTGCTGCAGTCTAATTAAAGAATTTTCCAAAAGAGTGCAGGCTATCTAATTGCAGAATGTCTGTGCTACTAACTATTAACTAGTTCATTGTGTTCCTGTTGCATTTGTGTTGCATTATTATCCTTAAGTTAAATTTAAATAACAATTTTCCATTTTGAGGACTTTCTCTTTTCCTCCTCAATTTGAAGTTCTGTTTTTAATTGATGCAAACACTAGAATATTTAAATTATAAGTCAAATATGAACAGGTAAAAATCATAGAAGAATAAAAGGCCAATTAAATGAGGTATACTTTGTTTAAACAGTTGCATTAAATATAGCTTAAATTTGAAGTTTTTGAAAAAATTACGTGCGGACTTCCTTTTTGCCGCCTGTGTATATCTACATTAATATATTTTCCAGAGTCAAACCAGGACTGCAAAGTTTGCTCATAAAAAGGATTAGATATCCGTTCATAATAAATTTATAACAATAATGGATAATTAAAATGAGGTCATCCCTGTTGTATGCATGATCACAAATGGCCGACAGCCTCTCATTATAGACGCATTGTTCACAGGAAACAGCAGTAGTTAACGTAGTAGTTCATTGTAGAATTTTTATGTCTCTGCCTCTTATTTGGTGAAAAAGTCGTAGGCATAGACCAATACTTGTAAATCGTAAAAGCAACAGACATAATTGCTTCTCATTAATTAAAAGCAAAGCATCGGGGCCGGGTTCAAATTCTTCGACCGGCTGTAATCGTAACTTCCTGTACTGATTATTCCCAAAAGGATGAAATATTAGTGTCTCTAGGCATAAAAATAATTAAAGTAATAATTATGCCAGTCCCTTTAAGAGCTCGGAGTTTATTGGTGAGTATTCTAAGTGGAAATTTAAGTCGTTCTCTTAAAGCTCACATAAGCAGATCACAGTGTGCTAATCATAATATCACTCTAACAGCCTAGACATTTATATGAATGTAAATTTCAACGGCAGTTTTCCCGGTTAACGTTAGCCGTATTGTTTGCACCTTGTTCATGGAGTAGGATATGGTTTCGTAGCCGGGTTCAAATCTTCAGACCAGTTGCAATCGTAACTCACTGCACTGATGATTCCCGAAAGGATAAAACACTCGTGTCTGTAGGTATTAAAAGCAATTCTACTTATAATAATTCATCGGAAAGCTAGCTCTGGATTTTTTGATGAGCTGTGTAAATAAAATATCCTTAGATTTTAAAATTTTAGAGAGAAATAATGTACAAGCCAATCTTTTTCAAAAAACACCCGACTAGCTGAAACCACCGTCAATAATTTTCCCCACTCCCTATCTGTGCCTTAATCAAAACGTAGATACCATGAACAAAGCTTCTTTCTTAGAACTGCACGCCTGTGGAATTCTGTTCCGCTTGCCTGTTTCCCTCCCGACTTCAACCTGGATGTCTTCAAGTCCAACACAAACAAATTCCTGATGAACCGCCGCCCCCTAAGTAATGAAACCTTACAAATTCTCCCATACTATTGCTACACTATCCCTTTGATTGCTGTGCACACAATAACCCTTATCCCTGAGTGGCCATTGGGCCTTGATAAATGGTGAACTCCATGTAAAAAAAAACAAAAAAAACAAGCCTTGGTCACAAAGAAAGAAACAGTCTATTGTTTACGTACATATATAGACCTCACAACGCTTATTAACATCGAAATCTGTGTTCGTGAATAATAATTTCTTTTTATCTCTCTATCTCTGCACAAACACACATCCATCCATCCATCCATCCATATATATATATATATATATATATATATATATATATATATATATATATATATATATATATATATATATATACGAGCAAACAGTTAATAAACAGTTAATAAAAAGTTTCTTTTATTTTATTTAATGTATATATATATATATATATATTCATATATATATAATGAATTTTAAAGTTATAGTGGTGTTGGAATTTTTAAAAATTAAAATATCTATTTAATTAATTAAATACATACTTTTAAAAAAATTTTAAATAGTAGAATATTTTTCATCGGGATATCATTCAACCACGGTAGTGGTTGAATATATGCTTAGGTCCGAAATTGAATGAATCGAGACACATTCAAATCCCCACCACTAATTCCGTTCGCAACCAAATTTTAAACAGGTAATACAGTTGGATAGAACACCTGATTAGCTACATTTTTAAAAAAAATTTCGAAAATTGGTTGAGTAGAAAAAATATGTGGGTTCACAAACAGGAGAGTAAGTACATAAGTGACTAACGCTTTTTTATCTTGCATAACTTTTCGGGATATCATTCAACCACGGTAGTGGTTGAATATATGCTTAGGTCCGAAATTGAATGAATCGAGACACATTCAAATCCCCACCACTAATTCCGTTCGCAACCAAATTTTAAACAGGTAATACAGTTGGATAGAACACCTGATTAGCTACATTTTTAAAAAAAATTTCGAAAATTGGTTGAGTAGAAAAATATGTGGGTTCACAAACAGGAGAGTAAGTACATAAGTGACTAACGCTTTTTTATCTTGCATAACTTTTTTAGTATATAAATATTTTTTACTGCGATTTTGCCAATATGACATGTTAGCGTAACGGTTAGAGTACCGGGGGTTGGTGGAAAGATTTTAGGTTCAATCCCGTGTATCGTTTTTTTTTAATTAAAAAACCGAACTTTTTTTTTAATAACTAATTTTTTTTTTAACTCTCCTTATGATTTTATAGCAAAAAATGGTGAATTTATCGATTAAAAATATTAGTGAATTCTACGATATACATATTCTTTGAATGAACTCAAATTTTTCGTTATCACATTTGATGAAAAATGTAGTCCCATTTTGGCAATACGTCTGACCAATGATGCTTTTGAACCCGCGACCAGCACTGCGATGTCATCAGCATCAGCCTGGGCATAATATTCCTATTTTTAAACTCCTTTAAAAGAGGATTCAGCATACAGTTCCATAGTAAAGGTGATAAAATCCCACTTTGGGGGTTTCATTTAACTACTTCCCTTTTAACAGTTGCCCTCAGTAGTTCAACTTGAACTGTTCTATGCCTCACCATATACTCAATCCATCGGATGAGTACTGGTGGCACATTTAGTTCTCGTAGCGACTTGAACATACTACTGAAGGGTGTGTTGTCAAAATCTCCAACGATATCTAAAAAGACACCGAGTGGCATCTTCTTTTTTGTTAGTTTACGCTCTATACAGATCACAAATTCATGAACCGCAGTCTCGGTAGAGACCCTGGCTCGGAACTACTGTGATTGAATGATAAATATTGCATAAATGTTTGTTTGAGAGCTAATTTTTTTTTGACAATCATTAATAAATATTATAAATTTATATATTAATACAATAGCAATGCCTGGAAAAACCATGGATTATATGGAAAAATGTGCGCATGAAAAGTAATATTCTTAAGATTTTATTAAGCCTGGAAAAGTAAAGGACAAGAAATTCAACCTGGAAAAGTAAAGAACAAGATATTCTAATAAAGTAAAAAATAAGAATTTTTTAGACTTAAAATATTGCAGCTAAAAATAAAATTTGAATATTGATAATTATTTTATTTATTATTTGCATATGTTGTTGTTTATTGTTGAGTTAGAAAGAATTAAATGATCCTAATTATGATATAATAAAATTATTAATTTTTATGTAAATTATAAAATTATTCATTCCATCTACTAACTAACTAACTAATGAATTAATGTTATTACAGCTATTTTTGTTACATGATAAGTATAAAAATAGAGATATTAGTTAAAATGAAAGTAAGAGAAAGCAGAAATCGAACCCTGGACATAAGTTTTAAAGAACAATAGGTTTAAATGGAATGTCCAGTAAATTGTTAATTCGGATGAAATAAATAATAAATAAACTATTCAATTGTTAAAAGAATGTGGATAATAAAATATGGGTTAAATAAATTAGATATGTAGGTTGAATTCCTTTGTGGAAACAACACAAGAAAAATAGGTTATTGGGAAATCAATGTCGGAAACGTGCAAAGTCGCGCATGTTGAAACACGTGAATTTTGCTCACGTGGCCGGGATGCATGGATTTCTCAATATAGGAAGTGGGAGTTAGTTTGTCGCAGAGACAGTCAGGAGAGACAGTCAGGGGATACGGTCAGTGAGAAAACTCAGAGACAGGCGGACGTCTGAAGCGAGACGTCAGTTCAGAAACTAAAATGTTAAACTTTGAGTTCTTATTGAGGAAATCACGACCGGTCGTAAGGAAATAAATTCATCATGTGTTTTGTGATAAAGCTCATCTTTGTGTTTGTGATTTCTACAAAAAAGGTAATTTGTATTGTTATTATATGTCTGTGTTATAAAATGTCATTACATACACATCTCTCTCTCTCTCTCTAAGATACAACATCATATGTAATAAGACAAGAACTCTGACTAAGACTCATATCTTTACTAATAAGAACTCACGTAACATACGCGCACAAGTGGTATCGTCTAATACTAATAATAAAAACTATATAACAACTCCTAATTTGGTGCCGTAAATGACCAGACCACCCAGCAAGGGTGGATTTAAAGAAAAAGAAACCGAACCTGGGGTCGATACCACGAAACAAAAAATTAAAAACACAACGTTTTAAAAGGGTCCAACACAATTTTAAAAAATAAATAAATAAATAAATAATACCACGGAAAAAGAAAAAATTACACGATCACAGAATTCGAAAAAGAAAAAGAAACACTTCGTTTTGAAAGGTCCAACATAATTAAAAAATAAATAAATAAAAAAATAATACCACGGAAAAAAAAATTACACGATCACAGAAATGCGAAGAAAAAAAAGAAAAGAAATTGAACAAACACGCACACAGAGAACAAAAGATACAAGAAATATTTAAAAAAAAGAAAAAGAAGAAAAGGCCGATATGCCGTAAAAAGAAATTCGTAGTAATGGAAAAAATAGTAAACAAGTCACCATGAGTAATTCATTGATAAATGAATTGGTCTGTTAAAACACACACACACACACACACACTTACACGCAAAGGCAGAGATTGTGTCACCCATTATTATTGTTTTGAAATTTGTAGAAGTGTCATTAGAAAATCTGTGTCAATATGAAATCGTTTGGACGAATTGTTGAATTTAATCTGTCAATCAAAACAGGAATTTTTCAAAGGTCGCATGTACTCTCTGAAACTGCGTGTAAATTGTTTGGAAATGCGTTTTGTGAACTTTTCGGCTTTTGTGTGTTCATTTATTTTGTTTTTGAAAAAAAACGGGGACAATTGTTTTGGAAAGACTGTTGAATTGTTGTTTGTTACAGATGATTTTTTTTGTTGTTAAAAAAAAGTTATAACTGTTGCAAAATGTTTAAATGTATTAAGGTATTTTTTTAAATGTTTTTATGATGTTGAACAAATATTGTAAATTGTCTTATGTATGTAATGTTATTGACTTTCACAGCAAGAATTCAAAGTCAGCAGTAAATATAAATTAGATTAAAATGATCTAGTGGAAAATAAGTTAAGACGTATGGTTGGCTTACAGATTTAGTTAGAATTTTAGAAGGGGGACAAGAATTAAAATTACGTAAACGGGTACTTGGAGAGTTTTTAGATGTGATAAGCCGTAAGAAAGATGTTTTGTTTTAGCATTTGGTTTTGTTGTTGTTTTTTTTAGAGATCCTACAATTTTTCCTCCAAGAAAAGTGACTTGGTAGGGATTAATAAGCACAAGAAATGCCCCTATACGAAAAATTTGGGAACCTGGTTAATTAAGTGCTTAAAATAAGCTGGTTGCACGTACCGACTCCAAGCAAGTAGTAAGTAAGTCTTGGCTTAATTAATAAACAGGCGTTAGAAAGAATACGAAAATTCTAAAGGGGACCAGTAAACCGATGAGAGGTAGTCCCGAGGCAATCACATATAGCTTAATGAAGTAAGAGACAGGTAAAAATATGCCGTAGATTACGTAAGAAAGATATAACCTTGTATTTGTTTTAGAGAAGCATGAATTTGGGATATATCTGCTGGATCTTGGAAGCCCTGGTGAGAGAAAAGAAAAATCACAAAAAAAAATCGGGCAATTAGATAGAATTTAGGCGCAATTAAGGTGTTGGGCGCGAAAGGTATTAGTTAGGGGTGATATTTCTAAATCCTCGTCGAAGTTTCAAGAATGCAAGCAAGGAAATCCGAGTGAATCCGTATGAGAGAAAAAAAGTATATCTTAAACTTCTGAAGCCAACCACAAAGATTTAACTATATGAACTTTGGTATGTCCCGTATGAGATAGCTATAGAATAAAAAACAAAGCCATACTTGATAAGACTAACCATGCGGAAATAGAGATCAGAACACTTTTGAGACGAAGGAAGTCGTCCATTTCGAGAAAGGTGAAAACCTCTAGTCTGCGGCATATGGGTGGCTGGAAAATAGCTGATGTGAATCATAGGTAAATACCCTACACCCAAAAAGTAAATGCCACAAAGATCAGAAAGGTTCTGATCTTATAAACAAATAAATAATTGTGAAGTCGGCCGTGAAGGGCTGACTGAAAGAGATTTTTTTTGTGTGTTTTTTTAGCCTGATCTTTCTAGCCCGTGTGGTTGTGTAGATGTAAAAATAAAAAAATGTACTAAAGTTAAAAATGCATACATTTTTTGTGAAACATGGAAGGGAGGGGTGTTACATGATAAGGGCTGTCCCCTGTTCATGTAAGTATAAAAATAGAGATATTAGTTAAAATGAAAATAAGAGAAAGCAGAAATCGAACCCTGGACATAAGTTTTAAAGAACAATAGGTTTAAATGGAATGTCCAGTAAATTGTTAATTCGGATGAAATAAATAATAAATAAACTATTCAATTGTTAAAAGAATGTGGATAATAAAATATGGGTTAAATAAATTAGATATGTAGGTTGAATTCCTTTGTGGAAACAACACAAGAAAAATAGGTTATTGGGAAATCAATGTCGGAAACGTGCAAAGTCGCGCATGTTGAAACACGTGAATTTTGCTCACGTGGCCGGGATGCATGGATTTCTCAATATAGGAAGTGGGAGTTAGTTTGTCGCAGAGACAGTCAGGAGAGACAGTCAGGGGATACGGTCAGTGAGAAAACTCAGAGACAGGCGGACGTCTGAAGCGAGACGTCAGTTCAGAAACTAAAATGTTAAACTTTGAGTTCTTATTGAGGAAATCACGACCGGTCGTAAGGAAATAAATTCATCATGTGTTTTGTGATAAAGCTCATCTTTGTGTTTGTGATTTCTACAAAAAAGGTAATTTGTATTGTTATTATATGTCTGTGTTATAAAATGTCATTACATACACATCTCTCTCTCTCTCTAAGATACAACATCATATGTAATAAGACAAGAACTCTGACTAAGACTCATATCTTTACTAATAAGAACTCACGTAACATACGCGCACAAGTGGTATCGTCTAATACTAATAATAATAACTATATAACATTTTCACTACATGAATATATGCAAATAATGGGGGGAAATAAGTTCAATCCAGCGACTGACACCCTTTCTAACTCAACAATAAATAACAACATATGCAAATAATAAATAAAATATTTATCAATATTCAAATTTTATTTTTAACTGCAATATTTTAAGTCAAAATTCTTATTTTTTACTTTACTAGAATATCTTGTTCTTAACTTTTCCAGGTTGAATTTCTTGTCCTTTACTTTTCCAGGTTTAATAAAATCTTAAGAATATTACTTTTCATGCGCGCATTTTTCCATATATATATAGACATTTTTTTTCTTTTTCGTATTATCCTGGCGGTGACGACTGGTACATTCTTAAGGGTTAAGAATTAAGGCCGATTGATGTTTAAATATTCAATAACAGGTTGAAGCGCCTGCCGTACGCATGGGTTAAATATTAATAGGAAACTCTTAGAAGCAGTACATTTTAGAATCTTAAGTTTAACGGTTAAAAACAGAAAAAAAGTAAAGCTTTATTGAAAAAATATTACTAATTCTTGCAATAAAAATTCAATTTTCAATTCAAATTATCAAGTGTTTGTTATACATTATATATATATATAGATATATATTTTATATTTAGATATATTATATATATAGATATATGTAAATATATATTGTATATGTAGATTTATATATATAAGTAGATATATATATATGTAGGTATATATTGTATAGAGATATATATTATATATGTAGATATATATTGTATATGTCGATATATATTATATATGTAAATATATATATTGTATATGTAGATATATATTATATATATATGTAGATATATTCTATATATTTAGATATGTATTGTATATGTAGATATATATGATTTATTTAGATGTCTCATTCCTTCTGCAATTCCCTATCCATATAATAGCCAGGTGCTACTAATGATCGCGCACGGTTGCAACATCTGGGCGAGTGCTGCTAGAAGCAGCTTATCCTGCATTGACACCCTTGTAGCTTAGTGGGGAATCCCCTTTTCTCTTTTCTGCAACCTCTTCCCCACAGAAGAGATGTTGCGAGGCCGTCTCTGCTTTATCGTTATTTTCATGACAAGTGCTTGTCTGAGCTTCAATCTATGCCCCCTCGTCAAACTTTCACGAAAAACACCCGTCTAGCCAAAAGATCTATCAATAATTTCCCACACTCTGTATCTATGCCTAAACGTAGATTCCATGAACAAAGTTTATTTCTTAGAACTGCACGCTTGTGAAACTCTCTTCCGTTTACCTGCTTTCCAGCTGACTAAAATTTGCTCGTCTTCAAGTACAACATAAATAAATTTTTGATGAACCGTCTCCCTAAGTAATCCAATTTACAAAATTTCCACTACTTATGTATACCCATTAACCATTATTATCGAGTGGCCTCCGCGCCTCGATAAGTCGTGACTTCTTTGTAAAATAAATGGATCTATATATATTGTCTTGGAAGTTTTTTAACTATAAAAAAACCTATAAAAAAAAACGATTTAATTTTTTTTTCAGTCGTTAGAAACTATTTATTCAGTAAGTAATTTAATATATATATATATATATATATATAATATATATACGTATATACACGTACACACACGCACACAGCAGGATCACACACATATGCGTGTATGTGTGTGTGCGTGCGTGTGTCTATGTGTGTGTGTATGAGAGAGAGAGAGAGAGATGTATTTTCAAATTGTTTGCAGACAAGAGATAAGATTGATATAGGTAAAGTGATAGACGTAAAGTTACATCTTGATCAACTGCATCATTTTCATGGGTGTGAGGGATTTGGAGAACGTATTACATTCTAGGTTAGACCTTTTGTCTACTTTCCGCGGGAGATCGGTGTCTATTTACTGTGTATTCAAGATCCAACTTTTTCAGTCTGACCGGTTAGAGTCAGACCAGAACTCCTGCCTCTACCACCGCTGCCAAAGTCGACCTCTCTGACTAGTTTTAATCTTTTCCAGCAGCAAACACAGAGATACAAAGAGAAGGAAATAGATAAAATAGAGGGGAAGGATATGCGAATCACTTCAGACAAGAATAATCGAACGAGACTTGTTATCCGGTTTTAGCATAGAAGACTACAAACCTCTTAATTAGTTCCTTGTGGAAATGGTTTTAGATCACATATCGTTTGTATGTGAATGCATTGATAAAACTGTTGGATAAGTAAACTACGAATCATACTTGTAATTATAATGATATATTACGCAAATTAAAACAGTGAATGCATAGGAGGTGAAGAGAGAGAAAAACACTGGGTAAAACTATAGTTTCATTTATTGTAGCAGAATATCCAAAAGAGAATATATGAAACAAACAAGTGCTATGTAAATGCTCAACCAATTTCTGTGCAAATATGCAAACACAATGCGCAGGAGTAAAAAATATTCTATGTTAAAATTAAAGACATTTAATCCTAAGCAATAAAAAAAATACAAAACAGAATACTAACGAACAAGCAGATCCAAACAAGAAGAACGGATATATTAATTGTCGACAGGAAACAAGATGTCAGGTTTATTAATGTAGAGATCAAAGAAATTGAAAAACCAGAAAACTATATGGAGTTTGCTTAAGGGAAAACATGAATCTCGTTGAAAGGTAATTAGAATCATAAGCAGAAGCTTCGAGGGATTTCATTTGAAATTGAAATTTAATATAAAAAAGTCTTAATTAGTGTTTAATTAATATAAATCATATTAAATAAAAATAAGAGATTTTCAAAGTAATTGAGGTTTGGATAATATTATGACTCTTTCAAATGTTGCAATAATTGAAAGTTAAAGAATATTTATTAATTCATATCTAACCATTAAATTTCACAAAAGCTTCTTTTTTTTTTACTTTTGACGAATCGTTTCACTCCCCCTTTACTCTGTTTGTAGGAAATACAATTAACCAAGTCCAACACATATTATCCTCGCTTACAACAGTTTACCAAAAACCGTGACAACATTTTTATTAGTAAGGATTAGGGGCATTATAGTAAGTTGGACGTGATAGTGGTAAAGTGATTAATGACATTAACTGACGACCGGGATGTTCCACGTTCGTAACCGCTTCGTTCCGTAAAAAAAAAAAAAAAAAAAAAAAAAACGATTTTCACTTATGATGTTTGTAATTTTCTCATGGTCCATCTTGTAAGTAGTCGATGCCTTTCGAGAAAGTATTCTCACTAGAAAAAATATCGGGGAAACCAATGCTAACAATAGAGTATTTGGAATAATAAGATATGATAATGATTAGTTTATACTGCATTTAAATTTTACAAAATAGAAATAAAAGTGATATAAATCGTGCTTTCTGTTATATTAATTAGTCACCGCTTATCAAGTCCGAAAAGCGTGTAGAGTATAAATATTACATAGATCATTTAATATTATTTGCAATTAGGAAAGGAATGGTTATGCTTTGATTTTGTTAAGTGGGCGCTTGCACAAGAATGCGTAGTACTAATATTAAAAGCGATCTAGTTTGTTAAATGGGAAGCAAACCCGTGATGTTTTATTTAAAAGGTTGAAATATACTTCGTTTATGGAAGTTCTGTTAAATTTTAGGTACACCACAGACAAATATAGAATCATTTAAATTGCGTATAGCCAGATCGCTACTCGTGGGTTGTTTGAACCCGTACAATCATTGTGTGCCTTCACAATCAGACGTAAATAAAAAGGTGTTTATGTACTTTTGATAACAAGTAAGTTGAATGATAAGAAACGATGATTATTCTCCAGTGGCAATACTGAAAGCAAATAGGGTGTTACAGTGTGGCAGTCAGGTTTGTGCAAAATAGCTAAGGTCGAACCTGTCCGCTTTTCCTCCCGCAGCTGATTACTCACTGGCTGTCTCTTTGTTTCATTTTTATTGGGATGGCATGTAATAACCGACCAAAACGGCTGTTGAGTTACCCTAAAAGGGAGCGAAAGCTTAATATTCACTATAAAACGGGCAAACGTAACTCTTTATTAAATATGGTGTGCCCGGGCGACAGCAAAAAATCCCTGCTGAGAGGAAATAACAAAATAATAAATGCCTGTTTTATTCATCTTTGTTTTAAACGTCAAGAAAAGTGTCATTTTAAAGGTTGAGCGAAACCATCCTAGGTGAGAAGGTGCAACAATGCAAATTCTTATTTTGGAGAGTGAATTTTTACACCTAGAGGACAGCTCATCTGACCCAAGTATCACGAGTGTCACCCCGAAGGTTTAGTAACCAACTCGCAACCTTTGCAGGTTCGATTGTGTAGGAATTCTAAAAGATGACCAATCTAGACATGGCGGAAGTGACACTGTCGTGGTTGATCGGTTGAAGGAACACCCCACATTACCCCGCCCCGCATTATATAATTATGTGCACAATCGAAAAATCAGAGTCAGTAAGTAAGAGTGATTCGGTGGAGCATTCAATTTTGAAGTTAAAACTGGAAAGTGATCGAATACCCCCTATCTACGACGCCCCGTATTACTAATGCTGCACTACTAAGAAAGAAAGAAGGCCTAAAAAGTAATCGTCGACTTCTTTGGACTAAATACTTGTAAACTGTAAAGAGCATTTTACACACACACACACACACACACACACACACACACACACATATATATATATATATATATATATATATAGAGAGAGAGAGAGAGAGAGAGAGAGAGAGAGATTGTTTGTGAATTAATCAATAGACTAGGAGAATTTGTTTTATTTTTCTCTGCTCATTGAGTTTCCTTCCTGCTGGAAGGCGAATTATGAATCACTATTTATTATTCCTTTATTGGCAACCGATCAGTGAGGCGACGGCATATCATCCTTGTTGTGAGAGGAACTAACAACCACCGGTTGCGAATGGAAGACGTAATAGCACAACCAACAGATCCTGCTGCATTGAAAAGCTCTCATCATGGTCGATCAGAATTGTGATTCGGACGAGATCAGAAGTTACAGGATAACCTGAGAACACCACTTCATGTTTGTGCTGTATATCGTCTTAATTGTCGCTCAGTCCCGCTGATAAAATATCCCCGGAAATTCTGCGTCCCTCGTTTTTAACTTAATTTTAGGTCATTGCCGGTGCACCACGATCTAGGATCGTTGCCCTGATCGACTTCCTGGGTCTGACTAGTACTGACGTAATCTCTGCAAGCCCAGACGGCTAATATTCTTCTCCAGAATTAACTTCGCCATTTGCAACTCCAGCTCCGTCTTTAACATAGCTAGACGGATTTATTGCTGAGAATATTTTACTGGCGTTATTAGCTATCAACCAATAAACGTAAAAAGCTGTTAAACTAAAACCACTGTAGCTTACAATAGATTTTGTATAAAATGGCTAGCAATGTCTCTTCAATAATAATGAGTTCCGATTGCATTTAAGAGCCAATTTTATAAATTGTATCGCTCAGGAATTGATTAACGAGCAGTTTCTTCATACGTTCATTCATGGAATTTATTTAGCCTGCGACGAGTATTCTTGTATAGATACATTCAGATTCGCATCTTGGGGTCAGATGGTACTTACTAATGAGCCAAAAGATGCCGAACCTTTAGCGTAGACAATCAAATCTCAGATGTCTTTAGTTTGTGAGGGCTCGGGCGTGTGTCGTATTATGAGAATAATTATATTGATATTTCGCCCGCCTTACTGCCAAGCCACAGAATATCATGAGATGAGGAAAGCGACATTTACGCTAATAAACGTAATTTATATTTTGAATATTTACAAATGAATATATTCAGAATCGTTTTTACAGAGACACATTTTCTAATGATATGAAGTAGCCATTGTACCATTAACTAGTATATTTTTATGGCTAATGTGCGTGAGTTAAATAAACGAGATTTAGATCCGTATCTACAGTGACTATAATCCCGCATCCTTACCTTCGGACTACGATAGCTAGCAAGCAAAATTGGGATATATCGCACATTAATGTTTGCATTTTTTTGGTGGAAGGGGTTTCAATATGGCCAAGTGAACGCATTCAGGTATAGCTTTTAAACGAAACACATATATGAAATGCTATGTGGAGACGCATCTATCAAGTATGCAAGTTGATTAAGCTCTATAAGTTGCGTAGCCAAGTCACATAGATACAAAAATAATTGACAGATAATGAAATGTCTGTAATAATAATAATCGAAAAAATGACATATTTGAAAAAAATAATGGGCAATGTAATTAAGAAAAATAAAATATCTGAACAATAAACCACACTAATACAGGCATTGCCTTCGGACAATGACACAAGCAAGCGGTCAGCTTTAGAGAGCAAGTAAAGTAGAATTAAACGACTTATACTTTTATCGGGGGGACTTACTCAGATCAAAAGAGGATACAATTATGTAATCTATGTCAGTCTGTACATTGGATTCGAAAAAGACAACTCGGAAATGCGACTCCAAAAAATTCGAAATATAAAAAAAAATGTTAAAGAAAAGAGCGTATGCGTTATTTGTTGTTATAAGTTATAGAGTGTGGAACGATAAAATTGTCGCTCTAGAAAAGATAACTATATCACCGTCTGATAAACACAGTTTTTCCTTGTTGCAAACCATCTATAGTTCGCCAGTTGTGTACAAATTCCAAGAGAGACAGAAGCCTTCTATGATATGTGATAGTGACACAATGTTTAACGAGCGAGATCGGAATGCACTGCTGTACAACTCATGCTCTCTACAGATCCAAGAGAATCATTGTCAACGCCCACAAAATGCACCTACGGATGGTTCATCGCTTGACGGCATAACTCAATGAAGTTTCCGACCACAAGTATGTTCTTTAGTGTAGTTTCAAATAGGAGTCGCCTCATGCACTTCACATCTCTGAAATCTGCTTGAAAGTAAACACTAAAGTTTATCTGGATGTGCTGAAGATGAGGCCAGAGCAACCATTAATGGATCAGATGGGTGGGCCAAACTTTGGAGTCCTCTTGGATTCCTTACCCCTCATCGATTCCATCATCAACAGGACGGTGGGGGTGTCATGTTCTGGGCTGAAATAATATGCAATGAACTAATAGGACCCTTTCGAGTGCCAGAAGATGTCAAATTGACAAGCAAACCTTAAAAGTTATTATAAAATGAGCATTTTTCACCATGACGTGGTTCACAGCAATGCGCCATCACACTCCGTCAAGGCTACGATATACTATCTTTAGTCATTAGGCACTAGTGGAGAAAATTTGATGGCATGACTCCCTTGTTCTCCAGATATATACCCAATTGAACAGTTCTGGTCAATGATGAAAATGAAAGTTTATGATAGAGGTGTTTAATTTTGGTCGAAGGATAAACTTTGGAGGAAGATTTCGGAAGTTTCCTATAGAATCACATCATCGCAAATCCGCCGATAGACATCATCAGTTTACAAAAGGCTATTAAAAGTGAAACATTGTAGTTATTTTGATAAAGAAATATTTCTTTAAACAAAATAATTTAAAATTCGCTTTTGTTTTTGGTTAATAGTGTTACTAGATATATTCTTTATTTCATATATAAAGAGATTTATGAAGGTAGAATATTGTATTATTATATAGAATGTGCATTTTTAAAAACTTGCAATAAAGTGATAAACACTTGAAATTTCCGGAAAATAGAAAAATTAGCATCAGTTTCAAAATATTTGTTCAATGTCACAAAAATCAGGGAAATAAGGCACCTTATGCTTTTCTAATGGACCAAATTTCACAACACTGCTTTTCATAGAAATTTCAAAATTAAAAAAAATGTTGACCTGCAATAAAACGATACACAGCGTTTATATGAGAATATAATACAACATGCAAGGTACGAATGATTTATAAATAATACTAGTGCAACTAAAAACGGCTGTCATTGAATAAAGAATGATAAAGTAATTGGAAACTGCTAGAATTCCACATGTGATATGTTAAATTTTTTTGATTGCTGATGAGGGTATGGACTCAAAGATTTCGACGATCTTACTTATAACTTACGGTTAGGAAAATCAACCAATCAGAAGCCTCAAATTTATTATGAAAAATATCGACTTTTGGATTAAATGAAGTTTGCTGTCAACCTCTGTCTTGAAACTACTGAATCGAGACTACATTGATTCTTCGCTGCCATCGTTGTTGCTAGGAATTACTCAACACTCGAAATCGTGACTACATTGATTCTTCGCCACCGTCTTTGTTACAAGAATTACTCAAAACTCGAGATCATAACTGCATTGATTCTTCGCCAATTCGATTTACTACCGCCATCTTTGTTCAACATATGGTATGTTAATGTAGCGTAATTATGGGACATAATGCAAGTATTTATATTATAATCACGAACTCTACTTAAAAGGAAAATAAAAAACACATCTGTTCTTGTAAAATTAAATTAACTTTTGTATCTGTTAAAGCTTTTAATTCTTTAGTTAAATATGTTATGGAATTAGCTATAAATAAAATACATTATGAATTCAATAGTTCAATATACGCTAAAGCTAATGAATATATACCTAGCAATAAAAAGTGATTTTTGCATTTTAGAATTCTGTTTATATAATTACATCTAATGAGAAGTTACTTTATAAAAAGAAGTAGATTGTAAACAATATAATGAAGTAAATAGACGTGCGGCAAATTTATCATGAGAGTTGTAGGCTATGGAATGGAAAATATATCTAATAAACAAAAACTAAAAAAGAAAGGATATAATAGAGGTCGAGCTA
Source organism: Euprymna scolopes (assembly GCF_053919585.1). Classification (NCBI taxonomy): domain Eukaryota; kingdom Metazoa; phylum Mollusca; class Cephalopoda; order Sepiida; family Sepiolidae; genus Euprymna; species Euprymna scolopes. The sequence goes on along the minus strand of NC_136484.1, from coordinate 187,373,728 downwards.
ACCTCTGCCTGATTAACGCTCAACCCAATAGTTTCGGAAAGAACAAAGGATGTGATTGGCTAGCTAGCAAAGACAGCAGAACAGGAATAAATAAAAAGAAATATTAAAATCGATTCACTGCAATTCCTTAGGAAGATGAAACACGGAAAATTATGTGGAGCTTAATTACCAAATATATTTTAAAAACTTACTATTTATTGCACATATTGTATATATATATATATATATATATATATATATGTGTGTATGTATGTATGTATGTATGTATGTATGTACGTATGTATCTACTATATATATAAAAGGCAAAATGTGTGTGACCATCTCGTGTATGTCTTCAAAAGGCTTTTTTCTCGCACACGGTCCCGGGTTCGTTACTATCACTTAAAACTGTTTATATAGGTCCTATATAATGATATCTAGGAATTAGAAAAGCGCGTAGCGTATAGATTTATTTACGTCGATTTTTACAAAATTGTTGCTATTTTTGGCTTCTCGCGTGTTGATCGGGCTTTTTAGTATAAATAAAGTGAAACTACACTCAAACAACGTATTCTCGGCATTGCGCCGGGAAAAACGTCCAGAAGCAATCAGCTTTGATCAATCTTGTATATCAGATTTAATCTGGACAATTGGGAGCTGCTTTTCCCTCCCCACCTGTTGGGGGAAGAAACAGTCAAATTATGATAAACAAACCCAAACGCTGCGTGACTTCCATTTGACCTTCTTAATTAGGTCAAATGGGAGCAGCAGAGTTAACTTTTATTGCGCACGCCTGTTTTTATAGTTAAATAAATAAATAATTTAAAACCTACTTAGCTTTGTCTGTCACCGTGGCTCAATGGTTAACATATCATGTTTTTTTTCACACATTAATTTCCAACTCAAGGGTACGGGTTCGATTCTCATACTCACCTACCAAAACATTTTTTTTATTATTTAACACCCCCTGGAGTTTTGATTTACCTCAAAACACCCGGGCATCGCCGGGTACACCCCGCTAGTATATATATATATATATATATATATATATATATATATATATATATATATATATATATATATATATATATATATATAAAATTAGTTTATACATTTTTTTTATAAAAATCGCTCCGAACAAGGCATGGCGATATTCATGTAAGGCGGAAATGAGACAGATAGCTGACTTGGAGATCTTTATTGACCTTAATATTTAAACGATTTAGACTATGTGTCGAAAAACCTTAATTAATTATTGTTCTACCTTAAAGAAAAGCGCCCAATAGAAAGAGAGCTATATATATATATAGAACAACTATTGTTATATAATGTGTGGTATGATTAGAAGTACCAAATACGGCACCAAATATTCGTATATGTTGTGTAATTCTTATTAGAAAAGGACTAGTATTATTTGTTGTTGTTCATATTTGTGATAGTCTTAGAGTGATAGAGACAATCTTAGGAGAGTCTTGTGTTGAGTGTTCATATGTCTTAAGATGTTCATGTTGTAAGAGATAGCTTATTGGAGACATAAACAGGTATATATAAAGAGAGAAACAGTTATGTATGAACGGGAGTGTTTCTATAAATATTGATATATATATCATTGAAGTACATTTCAATGCTTGAACATGCTTCTATCAGGACTGAAGGTCCACGTCTGTGTGGAAGAAATTGTATTTTCCAGCAAGACAACGCTGCGATTCACACTTTTTCGACAAGCACAGAATACTTTTCTTCAAATAATATAGAATTGTTAGATCATACAGCATGTTCTCCGTACCCAAATCCCATTGAAAATCTTTGGGAATAGATGGCAAAAGAAGTGTTCAAGGATAGAACCCAGTATGATTCGATAAATAAACTTTCTGGTTCAGTTTTCAGTACATGGGATAAAATTCCTTCGCAACTGATAAAAAACTTAGTCGCACACATGCTGAATAGAATTTTTGAAGTAATTCGTAATAATGGAGGCTATACTAAATACTGAGACCCTTTTTAGTAATTTATAATTGCCTTTTTTTGGATAAATTATCAGTGGTCTTATCATTTGGACCAGGTGAATTTTTTTTTTAAATAATTATTAGATCAGGGTTAAGGTATCGAATGAAGCAGATTTCATTTTTCCCATCATATTTTCCCTTTCAGCAATGGTGTCAACCATTTGTTTGATTAAAAATTCAATAATATGCGTAAACGCTTATTTTCTTAAGTGGTGTTATGATTTTGACCAGGACTGTATATATATATATATATATATATATATATATATATATATATATATATATATATATATATATATATATATTTATATTTATATATATATATATATATATATATATATATATATATATATAACACATGTTCTGTGATTTTTAGTTATCTTTATTTTTATCATGGTTCCTATATTTCTCAAAAGTCATTCGTTGTAAGACATTTGTCATATTTCTTTTTTTTATTATAGTAGATATTTTATTTTGTTTCCCACGTAATATTTATCTAAGTATCATAAGAAACCTTAATACATACTGAAATTTAATACTTAATTCGGTTAAATATGTAATTATAGTGATGTGTGCTAATTTACGAACAACATTCTCATCAATCCAGATTTACGCTTAAAAAAAAATCGCTTCGCAAAATTTTCCTTTCCTTAAATACTATCCATATTGCAATAGACGATCGTTTTACCTGCAACTGTCTTGTGCACACGCATATGCTGTATTAGTTTGAATAATAATAAACCAGTTATCTTCCATTTATCCGTCTGCCTGTATATCTATCTAACTTTCTATTTAATAAAAGGCTTATTTTAAGATGATGTTCAATTATTATGAGACCGTCCTTTCGTGTAATTATATATTTTATCTGTAGCATCAATCTATCTATCTAGAACCGTCTCTAAAACAACCAAATTAATACTCAAAGCAATTTCTGTTCATTTGATTGTTAGACATTGTTGCATCAACCTACTTTATATGTCCGCGTGTAAGGACGTTAATAGACTTTGATTATCTTATTTTCACGTAGTTTTGCGTTGTTCGCAACAACAGAAAATATCATACGTTTAAGTTAAAAAAATTTGGAGCTAATGCAGAGAGTGATCCGCGCTATTTTTTAAATCGTATTTCCACGTTTAATTAAAGTTTTATGATACGTTTTGTTTTTATTCAATTGTAAGGTTAAAGTACAAAATAGGTAAAAGAACACCCTCTCCTCCCCATGTTCAGAATGGCTTTTTAAATGATAACGTTATTATTTCAGCACGGATCACTCTCTGCATGAGTACCAAAAATTATTTAGGTCGGAATTATGAATCATTAAAATTTCATACGGCGGATCATATATGTCTGAGAAGATGTGGCAAATAAGATTTATTATAGTATTATATGTATTGAATTTCTTTAACACACGCACACATAAGCAATTGATATTTCTTGTGAATGATTCCCATTAAAACCCCACATTGCACTTATATATTTTAAGTTTCGTCTTATATAATTACTAATCTCTTCAAAGCTTTTAAAAAACATATTGTATCATGTTTTCTGTTTATAAGTCTTGTATATCACAAAGTAGAAATAGTGTTTTTATTTACGTTTATTTTGTAAGATCATTGTATTATTATTGTATGTGTGTTTTAGTTATTTTAAAGAGTTCAAAGCCTTGTATCAAAGAATACGATCAACGAGTTCTTCAATTCCAGAACTTAAGTTTTTTTTTTTTCATCTTTTGTATATCGTGCATTATTTTTTATACTATGTAATATATTTCTTTGGTCGCAAGTCTTAATAATACTTTCGTCTGAAATGTCTTTGATGTCCTTCGTATTTCCAACGGGTCTATAAAACATTAAACAGTTTAGGATGAAGAGAATGAGTTGACAATTGGTGTTCCTATTTTGTCTTAGATCTTTTCTCTTTCTCGAAAGAGGCTTTGTCGGAAAATTTGTCGTGGTTGTTGTTATGTCTATTAAAGAGGATTCATTCATTCCACCGCCTCAGGAAATACCTTATAATCTGCTAACGATTACATCCTAAGATCGTGTATTGTTGCAAGTTCAAGAGAGGTGTCATTAAGAACATTAATTCCTGCATGGACAAATTAAAGATCCACTTATAAATCTTATAGAGATGGTTGTGTTTCTTTCCTATTGCCTTGTTTTCACAGAAAAGTATATTGCTAGGCTTTCGTTTGGTGGGGCATCGATTAAACTGAAGCCCTCGTTCTTCGCATAAAACGGCCACGGCAAAAAAAAAAGAAGCTATCTACAACCATGGTACGAATTTAAGGTTATTTATCTATGTGCATAAAACAATACAAATGTTCCATGACTAATATTTATTTCCAAGAACACCCAATCTTGCGATTAATTACATGAGAGTTGGATCCTAGCTGATTTCAACATAGTTGTTTTCAATTGGAGTGTTAACAAATTCTTGTCATGCACTCGGCATAAGAAAATTATAATCTATGTTTTACATCCTTTAAAGCTTTTCTCCCACTATGTACCCACAACTAAACGTATTTTCTATGAACAATGTTTATTCCAAGAAAGCTACATCTGAGGAATAGAGTAGACGGGGGTAAATTCCCTAGCGACTATAACGTGTATTACAAGTCCAATAATGACAAATGCGACTATAACGTGTACCATGTCTAATATTGACAAATTGACTATCACAAGTCTAATGTGGACAAATTGATTATCACAAGTCCAAATATATCCAAACTGACACAACAAGTCCGAATATAACAATTTCGTACCAATATGTTATCTTAAAAAATCTCATTTAACCCATGCTTTCCAATCTTTTAAAATATTTCATCGCCAGATTTTGAAATTTGATAAGCGATGAATGAAGTCAACAAAGACATGATTATTAAATTCACAGAAAAAATGGACTTGTGTTATTTTAGATGTGTGAAGACTTCATTTTCAACGTTGCTCGGGACGTTTATATTTGCGAGAGATGCGTTCCTTTATTTGTCATGCTTAAGCTTAAAATTCTGTGTATGTCATATCACACAGACATTTAAAATAGGTATGATATGTAAAGCTAAATTTTCAAATAAAAATGTATAGATTTAATGGTCGCATGTAAGGAAATATGGTTTTGGTTTATTAAAAAAAGCTTCTTAATTTATTTTAATAAAATCGTGTTTTAAGTTTTTGTAAAATAAAAATGTAGCAGGTATTGTACTTACACTTTAAATTGAATTTACAACTAAAAACAGAATTGGTAGATCAAATGACTATGTCGATACAAGTTATTCAACTGTTGTAATACACATTGTTAAGAATACATTTTTCCTTGAATGTTTAGACTTATTTGAGTGATTTTTTGTAGGCGTAAACAAACATATTTTATCCACGAATGCGTTCATATAAATGTCCTAATGTGAAGATCATTATCATCGTGTTAGAATATTTTGCTGAGCGCTAGTTTTACTCATTTAGAACCATTTTAAAGCTTCACCGCTCACTCATTTTGCGACCAAATTTCAAGCAATTTTTACAGTTTCTTCGGTTTTTATCATAGCAACTTTTTCACCATTGACGTTTTATAGAGACGATTTCTTCTGATAGCAACTTTTACAGCATTGATGTTTGAACTCCAGTTTTCAGAGTTTTTTTTCGTAAAAAAAACATTATTCAAATATATTAATATAAATAAGTTACAATTTCTATAATGTATGTATTACCTTATACTCTTATTCTAATAAAAAGTATTTTTGTATATGCAAAAAATTATAAATACATATTAAGAAAATCCAAGAATTTAAGGTTTTTATTGCGTCAATAACCAACAATAATATGGAAAGGTTAACATTATATATCTATTTATATATTTATATCATACATAATTACTCAGACCTAGTGTGTAATGTTTACGTAATCATTATTGTCGTGTAACAATTTCTGCCAGTAATAAATATATGTAGACGTTTATTACTGAATGTTATGTATATATATATATATATATATATATATATATATATATATACATATATATATATATTTTTTTTTACACAGTGATCACCACTTATCAAGGCCCGGAAGCCACTCAGGGATAAGGGTTATTGCAAGTGCATTACGTTAGTGTGGAGATTTGATGAAGTGTTTACTTAAGGAGGCGGTCCATTAGGAATTTGTTAACATTGAACTTGAAGACATCCAAGTTGTAGTCCGGTGGGAAGCAGGAAGACGGAACAGAGTTCCACAGGCGTGCAGTTCTAAGAAAGAAGCTTTGTTCATGGAATCCACGTTTTGATTTAGGCACAGATAAAGAGTGGAGGAAATTTATATATATATATATATATATATATATATATATATATATATATATATACATAGATATATGTATATATATACATAGATATATGTATATATATATATATACATAGATATATGTATATAATAATTATAAATGTAGACGTACATATACTAGTGCTTCTTCCTTGCTCAATTATCAGTGTCAGTAACAATTCCTGCCGATAATATATATGAGTGCGTATATTTGTTTTACTCATATAGCTGCCTTAAAGCTTCACCGCTCACCCATTTTGCAACCAAATTTATAACATTTTTTACAGTTCATAGGCCACCCTCTCAGCTGTATTTCGAAATAAAAATTGTCAATTTTTTTTCAGTACAACAAAATTTAGAATAATTAAATTCCTGGCGTTCAATTGGTTCTGCATATGTAAGGAACCTCAGAGACGGTTTCTCCGGTTTGTTAGCATAGCAACGTTTCCAACAGCGACGTTTATATAAACGATTTCTTCTGATTGGCTGTATGTTACCATAACAACTTGTACAACATTTTATATCCAGTTTTCGTAAAAACATGGTATTCAAATAATAAATGAGTTACAATTTCTGTATTGTATATATTATCTTATGTTTATATTGTAATAACAATTTTTGTATGTACAAATAATTTATAAATATAAAGAACAGCCAAGTCTTTAGGATTTTCATTTTGTTAATATTGAGCGGTTTGTTTATTTTCTTCTCTGATTATAACGCTAAAGACAGAGAGGGATTTTGAGTTTCACTCATCTTGGTGTCTGCACGAAGAAGGAGAAAGGAAAAGGGTAAACTTTTTCTCAAAGTTTTATTACGTTGTCGACAACTTCATAAATCATAGTGGGTATGTCGCTCGCATGCCGTCATTCGCTTAGGACGTCGCCCGTTAAGTTTGTTACTCTCTTATTCTCCGTTTTTTTGTTTATTTATTTAATTGCGTCTTTTATTTTACTGCTTTGCCACAATACTGATTGTTTGTAATAATGTAAACTTTTGAAGAAAAACATTCAAAGAAATAGGAAGTAAGGAACAAGGGGGGGGGGGTGAAATCAAAAGAGAGAAATCAAAGAGAGAGAGGTAAAAAATGAAACAGAAAGTATAAAAAAGTGAAAAGGAAATAATATTGGAAGAATATTGGGGGGGGGGGTTATTGAAAGCAGACGACTGCATAAATATTTTTAACATCATTTCCATTAAATTATTAGGAATCTTCCAGCACAGAATTATTCTGAATCAAATTCGGCAAGATATATTAATATACATACTTGATCACAATATAGCCGTTCATTAGATCTGTGTATGTTTTGGGGAGCAAAGATTTAGATTGAAGTGGAATTCTTCATTTTAAAAAATCAATTAAACATATGAGTATCTTCTTGGTCGTTCTTATTTCTATTCATAATGATCTTTATTCAAATATTAAAAGAAATTCCAAAGATTTTTTTAATTCCATTTTCACCTCAAACAAGGCACAGTGCCACTTTAATGTAGTTCTGGGGAAGACACTATTAGAGTAGAAGGTTTTCTTACATCAAGGAATCTATACTGTGTAGGGTGGGATTTTGCTGCTTGTTGGGTTGTCATAGTTATTTACTTCGAAGGGGTACAAAAGCTCGTAGTTCTTCGGAGCATCCTTGAAATACTTGTAGAACAGACAGAGGGATTCAACATTTCTTTGATGAGACAAAGGCTGAATCCTAAATGACATTTCAAGACCCATTAGTTTGGCGACTCTCTTTTTAACCTTGTCCAGGACCGAGAGACTAGTAGCAGATGCTCCAGCCCAAATGTTACAACATTTCTCCATACATGGGCGAATGACGGCCGTGTAGAGATACATCATACTTTCAGACATAAGTAAGTTTCTAGCACGGTAGATAGAGCCCACTTTTGTCGCAGCTGTCCTGGCAATGCTCTCAATGTATCTGTTTCAACTCATGTCCCATGTGAACGTTAAGCCGAGGATTTTAAAAGAAGTAATATTAGGTAATGTATGTTTAGCCATAGCTATTTGTAGTTGAGGATGTTATTTGTAATTATTGAAGGAAACAAGATTAGTCTTGCCAGCATTGAATGTGACCATTAGTTTTAAGTAAATACAGCAAAGAAGGGGTGAGCACCTTCCGAAAAAGTACAAACATTTTTGATCTCTCTTAAAGTGTAACAGTAGGGGTTAGGTATCAATAAATAAATATCTCCACAAATTTTATTTTGCTTGGATTATTATAAAGGAATTTCATGGGAAAAATTTCTTTTTTAAAATTCAAATATTTGTGATCTGCCTTAAATTTTATTTACAGAAAAAAAAACAATAAAAAAATTACACTGAATTTCCATTTCTTCTAAAATCATTTAAGTAAAAGCCTATAATTTTGTTTATATTTTCTGAAATCATTATCATTTAAATGTAAATTAGAATAAACATTCAAGAAAATAGTAGCATTGTATGCTTGCTTTTATCTTTGTAGGAATATAAACGTGCTGCCAATCGTTTCTGTTCGAGTAATAATTAATCTAAAGGCGGTATCTTTCAAACACACACACACACACACATATATATACATACATATATATATATATATATATATAATCATATTCTTAAGGCATCAGTTTTTAATTCTCCCGTATTTATCAGTGTTCAAATCACCAAATCACTTTTGACTTTGTATCAAGTTATCTAACAAGAATTACCCGAGAGAATGAAACAGAAATGCGTTTAATATATCTGAGGCAAACGGGCGAATACAAAAAAGCTAGTCTGATTGTTTTCCACAGCAGACTCCTGAGTATTGCGTAACGCAAAGGTTGAGAATTTATTATACTTCTCACAAAGAAGCCCAATTCTATTTAAAAAGGCACATAATAATATGTGCTATGAATACAGAGTACGTATTTCCTAAATATTGTTTGAAATCAACATTGCCTATTTGTTACATCTGATATGTCTGGTATTTATACATATAAAAGGAAATATCCCATAAAATAGTGTTGAGATACCTGATAATGTTTCTGATATGTTAGATATTATTTTCTAAAACAAAACAACGGTTCTTATCAACGATGCAAGTCAAAAGCTTATTTACGCACACCTCCAACAATCTTGGTGATTTCCTTATCATTCACACAAGACCTAATAAGATTATTTATTTCGTTAACTTAATGAGATATTGAGATACTAAGTATATGTAAGGATTAAGGGTTACGCTTTAAGATAAGAAGAGTGATCAGATTAAAACAAGATTCACCAAAAATGAAATTATCATAAAAGTGTTTATCTCTTCAGATTAAAATTACTAACTTTCTAGCTGTAAACTTTACTTAGGAAAATAATAGAAAATAATTTGGGCATAGGAAAAATAATTATGCAAAATTGAATAACTTTTTATCGACAATTTTATATTACTTACGTAAACTTTCGAATTCTATTCTTTTTTTTTTTACACATCGTTCTACACATATATCCTCTTCTTTTCTTTTCTCATATAAGCTATCAACATCACTCCTTTGGTTAATAGCCCGATTCATTGTCATCGAATTATTATTTGCTATTTTATTATTTCATCAAATCATAATTTTGGTATTTGCTATAAAACGCATTTACCTTTTGTAATATGAGAGACAAGGGTGTCATACTTAAAGCAAACAAACGTTGCGACAATTTTTCTCCTTTGAAAATCCCTATTCACATGAACTTCTCCAAAATATTCATTTGATCATAATGACACTTTCTATTGTGGCATGTTCCTTTATAAGAAATATCGCACATTCGCCGCTATCCCAAATACATCCATTCATCTTTAGACCAGGTATGCGGAACCCGATCATATACATTACAGTAATATATTCATGACATGCATAGATATGTGGATCTTCTCTTACAAACAGGAAGTATTGCCCTATCCATAAGCAATTCGTCCTGGTATACGTCCCTGTTGTTTATCCGGTAATATCTCTTGCTGTTCCAGATATTTGTAAATCTCATCTGCCAAAATGCCTGTCAGTAATTTTCACATGTGCGAAAGGTAGGTGGTATGCTGATAGTCATCAAGCGCATTGTCGTTTGATAAATTCTTCTAAGACTTTCGTAGAATTTCTTCCGACTCAGAATAAATAACCTATTCTCTCCGAACTGTTTCCGTATTCTTTCATATATCTTCATTTCACACTTTTATCTCCTTTAGGACAGTTTTACTTCCCTTTCATTTCCCGTTGTATTTTTCAATCAGTTATTTGAAATTCTATTTCTTCTTTGCACCCAATTATCCTCTCAAACTTTTTTCAAACAATGCCACATAATTTCTCATTTTATTCTTATTTTTGTTATTCTTTTTTGCCACCTTGGATACTTTCTGTTACAAGGTTTACCTTTTTTCAATGCGAATTTTATTTCTCCGCAATTCAAACACTTCCTTTTGCGATCAAATTATTTGTTTCTATGATAATCTTGCATTACACAAACTTCTTCACTTTTTTCTATCTGAACTTCTTTTTATTCTCTAAACATACATTTTCTATACCCTCTAATAGGCTTTTGAGTTTCATCATAATGATTGTTTCTTAAGAATGATAAGTATTCCATTGTTAATCAATGTCCTCCACTTCCTTCTAGCAGTAGCAGAATGAGTGCAGAGATCTTGCTACCCTTGCAAGATACACTTGCCGGGTCTTGACTCTACACTTTGAGGTACAATCTCATTTACGCTATTGTTCTCAATACTTTGATTTGCTTGTTCGTTCATAAGTCGATTAGTTAATCTTAGGTGACACAACTATCGATGTTTTGTTGTTTCGAGGCTCAATCTCTCGTAGTTTGAAATGAGTTTGCCTTCTCCTACATAGCTGTCCTTACCAGACTGTCGGGCAGTAACTACCCAGATTTACTGGGTTTTAATGCGCCTGTTACTTTCCTGGTGCATCTTTTCTTGCCAGTAACCCAGGTCCTCCGGGCTTAGAGACTAACTAAACCACACGGGAAAACTAGAAGTATGACTAGATTTTCAGAGGCTGTAGATGTGGGCATGACTTTGGAGAACTTTATACGTGTGTGGAAATTTATCCTCACTTTCAACGCTGCAACATGGCAACCTTTGGATCATTTATTATTATTATTATTATTATTATTATTATTATTATTATTATTAATAATAATAATAATAATAATAATAATAATAATGTATGCGGTATAATCGCGTTGACACACTGGTTCTCGTCAGATCACCGAAGTTAAGCAAGGTGGAGCCTGGTAAATACCAGATGAGTGACCATTTGGGAATTATAGGTGCTTTATGTGCTCTCCGCTTATCTCGGCATTTGTTTCCAGTCATCCTATACATACACGTCACTTTCCACTGGTATTTAAGTATGTCGAATCAGGAGAGATGTGGTTGACGATTGCGCATCCCCTACCACAAACATTTCACATACAGGTAACTCTGCGTGGGTATCCATAGTCTGTCAACTACTGAAGGAGCCAGTGTGTAGTAGTAGTAGTAGTAGTATGTTTAATTATTATTATTATTATTATTATTATTATTATTATTATTATTATTATTTTATTAATCATATTATTACTACCATCGTTACTTCAACATCACAACTACTACTATTATCACTAATATTAGGATTGTTATGAGTAAACAAATTAGGAAGAATTTAGACAAATAGTATGTGCACGTATAGAAAAAGTCTGCGCCTTGTGATATCAGTAAAATTATAAAACTATTACAACACTCATGAAAACTACGATTGTCAACTGTTGTACAGTCTGAATTCAGTTTAATATCCACATGTAAAAGACGCAAATTTTGGTACAAGTGAAACTTTTCAATTATTCATAACTCACGTAAACAACGAGGCTGCCTACTGATGTACAAAAATGAAAGATAAGTAAAATCCTCAAGTAAATTCAATTGAAAATGCACGCGAAAACACTGTGAATCACGAAAACAACAACACTATCCATTATTAAGTCGAGATGAAAATATTATTATTATTATTATTATTATTATTATTAATAATAATTATTATTATCAATCACTCACTAGGAGTGTTACACACGTCATAATCAAAGATTGCTTGTTAAGAACAACTTGTACTCTGAGCGGCAACAAGTCTCCCGCAATTTCTAGTACGCTCTCCCTATTTCGATAATCTATTGATTTCTCGTTGGCGGACATTATTCTTCATTGGTATTGAGGTGGCGATTACTTATTGCCTCTCCAAGGTATTAGTCCTCTTTGCAGTCATCGAGTGGAGCTCTTATTAGTGCTCACGTTCCTTAATTTTTTCCTCCTCCTCGACCCTCATTATTTTGTGGCGGGTGCTCGTCTAAGCTTCAATCTATCCACCCTCGCCAAACTTTCACAAAAAACATTCTATAGTCTATCCAGAACCACTACCAATAGTTTCCTACACCCTTTATCTGTGCCTAAACCTAAATTTAGATTCCATGAGCAGAGCTTCTTTCTCAGAACTTCACGCCTGTGGAACTCACTTCGGTTGGCCTGCTTCCCAGCTCACTACAGTATGATTGTCTTCAAGTCCAACGTAAAAAACTTCTTGTAATCCGACTTACAAAAATCTGACTATGTTAAAAACGCTAAAATCATATTGACTATTGTATACCGATTAACCCTTATCCTCGAGTGGTCATTTGGTCTTGATAAATGGTGATTCCTTTGTAAAAAAAAGTCCCTCCTTTTGCCATCGTGATGAATCGTCCATGCTGCTATTACTCCTCCCATTTTTCTTTCCAAGTTTTATTTCTCGTTTCTTTTTCTATCTTGTTTATTTTTTCCTCATCTCTCGCCGCAGAAATTATTCTTTCGGTATTCTGCATTATGTATTTTTCTAATTATTTCTGTGTTATTTAAACAGTCTTATTTACAAAATATCCCCATTTCCCTATCACATATACTTGACCAGTATTATCCTTCGAGATAATGTATTATGCATAATTATGAGCTTCTGGTCTTCTGGTCGGGGTTCCTTAGTTCTTCTTTGCTCCAGCTTATAAACGGTTCAGGGGATAGTATTATTGACATTGCCTATAAGTTTATTCATTTAATTAGGTTTCGACTATTTAGTTTCGAGGTGTTTCTTGTTCTTTTTAGATGTTTCTTTTCTATTTTCTCTTTTATTTGTATTGGTTTGATGGCGTCTGCTTCCGGCACTCCCAAGTAGTGTAGCTATTATGTTCACTCAGTGCCCTCATTCTGTTGGATTGGGTAGTACTATACCTTCTGCTGTTTCTGGGCGTAGTTCGCGGTTATAAATGCACTGATAAATTTGTTCTTTCAGTTGTGCAATAAGAATTTTCAACATTGTAGGTAAACAGGTTATAGGCTTGTAGCTGCTGGTGATGGTCCATTTTTCTGTATTTTTTTGCATCTGCATGGTTCTAGCTTTGGTCATCCGTTCTGATGCATGTGCTTCGTGGATACATCTTTCCAGTTGCTGAACTAGCCTTTTATGTAGCCGTATGAATTTCTTTAAAAACAGACATGCATTCCGTTATGACTTGGTATTTTTTAAGGGTTGTCTTGGGGATTTCCTTGCTGATTTCATATTCTGTTCAGTCTTAGCTGTGAATCTTCTTTCATTTCTTCCAACAATTCTGGTTTTCTATTAATATCCTTTCATTCTTCCGATATCTGGCTCCAGATTGTTGCCATCGGGTCCGGGTGTTCTGTTTTTGCTTTTCCTACATTTACATTTTCCTATTTTGCTTGCACTGTTCTGATTTGTATCGGTATCCTCTTAATCTCGCTTTTTTTTTTGCTGCTAGTTTCTCCTTCACTTCTTCGTGTTTCTTGATGAGCCTTTCCTCGCTGGTCGCATTTCTCCTTTTCCATCCTTTTCTAGGGATGGAATATGTATCAAAAAACATAAAAGCGGGGTGATAATATCAGTTTTTAATTTACTAATCGGACGTCCATAAGATTCTATCTATTTTTAAGTAATTACATGTAAACTTGGCAGTAAAAACAAAAAAGATATTTACAATTTAGGATGGTTTAAACTTGGTTATATCGCTCTCCAATCAACAAGAAAACACATTTCAAAAATAGCCTAAACTATTGGCTTTGGTATCGCGGGGGGGGATATTCTTACGTAAAATATTCACCCACTTCCGGATCAGCAGGCGGTAATGTCCACCAATTTTCGGGTAGCACAACTAAATTATTTTTACTTCGTCTGTTTTATCATTTGTGTTTTGTTGTATTTTATTCAGTTCTAGCTTTGACAGATAACTTTCGCTTGGTCTGCAATTCTTTGTCCTGCTGCCCAGTAGTCACTGGACATGTCTCAGAACCCATTAATCCGTTTGCAATATCCGTGGTCTGTGGGCTGACTAGCATTCCATTACTAGTCTATTTTATCTTTTATCCATTTCTTCCTTCGGTTTAAGGGTCGATTTTGGTTACATTGGTTCTTGTGCGTTTTATCCATTGCTTTTGTATCTAAAATTAGAGGGGATACTTATTTTTTCTTTGTCGGTGTCATTGTTTCTGAAATTACAAGAGGTTATTATTATTATTATTATTATTATTATTATTATTATTATTATTATTATTATTGTTATTGTTGTTTTTGTTGTTGTTATTAATTTATTATTAATAATATTATTATTTTATTAATATTATTGTTATCATTTTATTATCTATATATTAATACAATAATGTGTATGTTCTTTTGTGTGTCACGCCTTCCAGCAAATTTGATCGGTTGAGATTTTATTCTGGAATAGACATTTAATTTCGGTATACGCATTTACGAACGCTCTGAGTGCTATTCGAATAGCGTGTTCTCACATATATATTTGTTTTTAATTCTATAAAATTTAGGGTTTATCTCACAAAAGTTGTTAAGAAATAATTGATTTTAAGTCATTACGTAATAAAATCAATACTAACTCTCTTTGCCGGCGAAGACAAAAAAATGAGTAATTATTTGATTTTTTTTTTTCATTGTTTATTTTTTTACATTTGTTTATTGAGAGATAGAGAGAGCGGGAGCGAGAGAGAGAGAGAAACCGAGAGAGAGGGCGAGAGAAAGAGACACTGGTGTCTTCATTAATTAAAAATATTATCGCTACTACTACTAATTTATGTAACATGTAAACAAAGCCCGGATGCATATGTTATGGCAGGTTTGTAGTTTAGGTGGAAAAATGATCTCGAACCCTATATCACATAAAACGAACTAACTTCTCTAATCACCGATAGTTTACCATGGCAATATTATATAAACTTTTTGCTTATTTATTTTAAAACGTTTCACGATCTTTTTTAACGATATTTTTTTCTCACTGTTTACTTATTTATTTTAAACAACATTTTTTAATTTGAAACTATTTAATTTTAAACAGAACGTTTCACGATATCTTAACCAGTAAGAACCTTTTTTTAAATAAATTATTAGGTGGTAGCACATAATTGTTACAAAATGCCCTCCAATTCTCATGTTAAGAATGTCTTTCAAAATATTTTTTCAGCACGGAAAAAAAAATTCATAAGTACCGAACATTTTATAATTTTAATTGATAATTCGATAATGATAACTTTTTACTTAAAATATCATTATCAAATTATCATTCAAAATTATAAAACGTTCGCTACTTATGTATTTTTGTTACCGTGCTTAAATAATATTATTTTGAAAGTCATCCTTTACATGGGAATAGGAGGGTGTTTTGTAACAATTATGTGCTTTCACCTAATAATTTATTATAAAAAAAGGTGCTTACTGTTTACTACAATAATACCAGGGTCTCTCCATTTACACTGAACATCCACAAAAATGCCAACATCAATATATTACATATGAAATAGTCCACTGTGGAATTTCCACAGGTCCCGCTAGTTAATATTATTATTATTGTAATTATTTTATTATGATTAGTGTTATATTTTATCATCATCATCATCATCATCATCATCATCATCATCATCATTATTTTTATTATATCATCATCATCATCATCATTATTATTATTATATTATCATCATCATTATAATTATCATCATCATCATCATCATCATCATCATTATTATTATATTATCATCATCATCATTATCATTACCATTACAATTACCATTACTATTACTATTATTACTATTATTACTATTATTATTATTATTATTATTATTATTATTATTATTATTATTCTAATTATTATTATTATTATTATTATTATAATAATAATAATAATAATAATAATAATAATAATAATAATAACTGTGATTATTTTTGCAGATATTATTTTTACCATCCTTAATAATATTATTCCTAACCATTTTTA
Organism: Euprymna scolopes; assembly: GCF_053919585.1. Classification (NCBI taxonomy): domain Eukaryota; kingdom Metazoa; phylum Mollusca; class Cephalopoda; order Sepiida; family Sepiolidae; genus Euprymna; species Euprymna scolopes. The sequence goes on along the minus strand of NC_136484.1, from coordinate 187,357,130 downwards.
TTAATACGACTAATATTATTACTAGGATTATATCTATTGTATGCGGCATAATCCCATTGACACATTGGTTCCCGTAGCATCATCGAAGATAAGCAACGTTGTCAGAAGTAAAATGTGTTACAATTTAGCTGCTGTATATGCTATCCGCTTATCTCGGCATAATTTCCAGTCGTCTAGCACATCTTGTCATTCGACACAAGCCATGCAGATTCAAGAGAGTTGGGGTTGGCGATAGCGCAACCCTTGTCTCACAAGTACTCGCGTAGCTACCCTTAAAGTGTTACCAATTGTCTCTTGAGACTGAACGGAGGCATCGATATTTCTATTACCGTTGTTTTTGTTGTCGCTGTTGTATTTATTGGTGTTACTGTTTTTGTTGTTGTTATTGTTACTCATACACTTGTTGTCGCTGTTGTATTTATTGATGTTACTGTTTTTGTTGTTGCTTCAAGATAGATTTGTTAGTATTTTTTTTTAAATTTTACTTATATATGCGTAATGGTGCATATCATTTTACAGAAATATTCAACAATTTAAACTAAATGACGACATTACAAATATGTGTTTCCGTTTCTCTAGATGCTTACAAAGACAATAAAATTATTATTCTAATCACAATAAATAAACAGGACGCAAGGGACCTTCTTTTTTTTTACACAGTAATCACCACTTATCAAGGCCCGGAAGCCACTCAGGGATAAGGGTTATTGCAAGTACATTAAGTTAGTGAGGAGATTTGCTGAAGTGTTTACTTAAGGGGGCGGTTCATTAGGAATTTGTTAACATTGGACTTGAAGACATCCAAGTTGTAGTCCGGAGGGAAGCAGGCAGACGGAACAGAGTTCCACAGGCGTGCAGTTCTAAGAAAGAAGCTTTGTTCATGGAATCCGCGTTTTGATTTAGGCACAGATATAGAGTGGGGAAAATTTTTCACATTGGATTCAGCTAGACGGGTGTTTTTCGTGAAAGATTGGCGAGGGGGGACCAGACATTGGAGTTCAGACGAGCATCTGTCATGGAAATAACGATAAAACAAGGAAAGGCTCGCAACGTCTCTTCTGTGGGAGAGAGGTTGCAGGGTAGAGAAAAGGGCATCCCCCACTAAGCCACGAAGTCTATTTTGTACTCTGTTAAGGCAGGATAGGCTGTTTTTAGCAGCTCCTGCCCAAATATGGCAACAGTATTCCATGCTTGGACGTACTTGGCTTTTATATAGATAGAAAATTGCATCAGTAGTGAAAAAAAAAGCTACCCTTAAAGTGTTACCAATTGTCTCTTGAGACTGAACGGAGGCATCGATATTTCTATTACCGTTTGACAAAAATGCTAAATTAGGAATAAGATATTTGCTTAGCAAATAAAAAAATAATTATTAAAATATAAATTATTCAGGAAGTAAAATATATTTTTGTAATTATGAATAATTGCATTTCGTTGGCTTGCGCACGTTTAAATAATATTAGATGATTAGATAGCACATTACTTATGTAGTTTATTTCCATGTACAATACATGAGAAGAGTGATAAAAGTACGAAATACTATTGTATTCTACATTCCTCATCCTTAAATATATATTGTTCTCTTTATTTCTTATGTCATAAATACTTCACCCTATTTTATCTTGCCTTTACATTAATTTAATATATGCATATATATACATATATATATACATATATATGTGGGTCTGTGCGTGTGTTTTAACATATATATATATATATATACATATATATATACATATATATATATGTGTGTTCGTGTGTTTTAACATATATATATATATATTTATATATACAGTGATGATCATATTTATTGGCACGGTAAAATAAAAGTTAAATTTTGTCTAATAAATTCTAAAAAAGGGATTAAATTAAAGAAAATAACAAAGTATATTATGTATTTTTAACTGGCCTTTCCGATGCAGCAATCGGATTTTAGAAAAAATAAATAACAAAGGAACAACAAACATAATTGCAAAAAACCCTTGTTCAAAATTATTGGCACGATTTATTTAATAATCAATTGTATAGCCTTTGGCCTTGATTACCTTCCTCAGTCGCTTTTCATAGTTTACAACCAAGTTGTTGCACTCTTCAGTAGTAATTTTAGCCCACTCTTCCTGACAATAATCCTCCAATTGAATAAGATTCTTAGGCTTCCTTTGCATTACCCTCAATTTTAATGTTCTCCATAAATTTTCAATTGGATTAAGGTCTGGGCTTTGTGATGCCCACTCCAAAACATTAATATGATTGTCCTCAAGCCATTTCTTAGTCAGTTTAGCCGAATGCTTTGGGTCATTATCTTGCATGAACAACCAACGACGACCACGTGAGAGCTCTTTAGCAGAGTCTTTAAGGTTTTCATCCAATATTTTAACATAATCTTCCTTTTTTATGCTACCTGTGACCTTAACAAGTCGCCCTGGTCCAGAGGCAGCAAAGGATCCCCAAAACATCAAACTGCCTCCACCGTGCTTCACTGTGGGTATGGTGTTCTTAGGCAGGAAAGCTTCGCCAGATTTTCTGTAAATATAAGACACTTTATTATGGCCAAATAACTCTATTTTCGTTTCGTCAGTCCATAGAACACGTTTCCAGAATGCAACATCTTTATCAATATGACGTTTTGCAAAGGCTAGCCTTGCTTTCAGGTGCATAGGCTTCAATAAGGGAGTCTTTCTCGGACGACATGCTTTTAAACCAGCTCTCTTCAAAACTCTACCAACTGTATGTCGAGATACATTCACTCCAGAGGTGCTCTGTTCATCAACAATCTCCCCAACAGAGATCCTTGGGTTTTGTTTTACTTGTCGAACAATTTTCCGTTCATCTCTTGGGGAAAGAATCCTTTTTCTCCCTCTACCCTCTAAACTCATAACGTGGCCTTGCGATTTGAACTTGTTTATTATGGCTCTAACAGTGGATTTGGGAAGGTTTAGCTTCTTTGAAATCTTATCATAGCCCTCCCCATTGGTATGGCATGCTACAACAAGCTTCCTGACGTCTTCGCTGTGTTCCTTAGTTTTAACCATGGCGATTGAAAATTATAATTTAGTCACTTATAATAGTTTAAATAAATCGCTATCTAAAAATTATCTGAAAAAAATTATTCACTGAATTAGCGTTAAACAAGCATAATATGGCTATAAAAAAGTTCAGAAAGCACGTAAACCGGAAATTGATTGATATTATACTGATACTAAAAGAAAAACAAAGCCGTGCCAATAATTTTGAACAAGGGTTTTTTGCAATTATGTTTGTTGTTCATTTGTTATTTATTTTTTCTAAAATCCGATTGCTGCATCGGAAAGGCCAGTTAAAAATACATAATATACTTTGTTATTTTCTTTAATTTAATCCCTTTTTTAGAATTTATTAGACAAAATTTAACTTTTATTTTACCGTGCCAATAAATATGATCATCACTGTATATTTATATATATATATATATATATATATATGTTCAGACACATACTTTGATATCTCAGTTATTAATAATAAATGATTTCGACTAAATCTTGAGAATTTACGATATTTATGTAGCAATTAAGAAAGCATTATAATATGTTAGTGTTAAGTTCATACGACATATTTCTCATATTTAAATTTATAACTTTAATTATTACTATAGTTTTCATCAAAACATAGATTTAAAAAAAAACATATATACAGGCTAACCAAAAAAAAACAGGTCCCCAAATCCAATTAGGCGTGTTTCTTAGTGAATGAAATAAAACTTTGGTTATAACTCATTTATTATATTCAAAACATCACATCCAAACACTAGGGTATTTGGCCATTTTTCTCCGTTATATAGCATATGTGCTAGATGGCCTCCATTTAGCTTTTGTTTTTTGTGTCACCCTGTATATATATACATATATATATGTGTGTATATATATATATATATATATATATATATATATATATATTTAGTGGAGATGGTAATTAATAAAAACTGAAGAAATTGCTCAATATTGTCGTAGAGCAAATATGCGTTTTATTTTTTATTACCGTATCTTTCCGTAAAGTTACATAATTGTTTCGGCTCCACGGCCGTTTCTTTTTTAGCCGTCTGTAGCGTCCTCACACTTTTACAGAAATGTTCACTATTTTGGGATGAAAGAGTGGAAGAGTGAATGAGGTCAGGGGGTTGTGAGGAGGGTGGAAGAGGAAGAGAGGAAGGGAACAAGGAGGGAAGGTGGGGGGCGTTTGGTATATCGATAATATGTTATATATATATACATACATATATATAATATATTAATATATATATATATATACATATATATATATTAAAACACAGCTTATTATTTCTTCACAATCGATGACTTACGGTTGTTAAAGTCCATATATTTATTTGTACTCGATTTAATTTTGTTTTTGGTGATTACTGATTGATTAATGTCAAATATATAATGTATGCATGTGTATAATATACAGGGTGTCCGTAAAGTTACTATACAGTCTTACAAGTTACTATACAGACACCCTGTAATATATTAACAGTACAGTAAGATATTGTATTAAAATATTTATTTGTAACAAAAGAAATAAAAAGAAATAAGACTGTATAGTAACTTTACGGACACCCTGTATATATATATATATATATATATATATATATATATATATATATATATATATACATATACATATATATAATATATTAAATTCCTTGGCATCTAAATTGTGTAGGCTATAACTTAATTTCTATCTTCAGAGTGGCTGCATGTTTTCAAAAAATACTATTTACAATTAGGTGGAAAATTTGAACCAATGTTTTTTTTTTTATATATAGCAAAGACAAAAGACGTCAATCATAATGGATTATGATTGGTATAAATATTAATCAACACGTTCCACGTCTTATGGACGTAAATTTATTGAATAGAATAAAAAGAACAATGCACATTGTATGGAAATATGGCGACATGAATATTTCAACACAAAATAAGCATTCAACAGGTATGACACTTAAGAAGGAAATCTTCGAAAAAACAGAAATATTTTTTTAAAAAATAAATGAAAATAAATGTACGTATGTGTTTGTGCTACCAGTGTCTCCTTTGAACCAGACGTAATTCAGCATTCGCTCGGCTTTATCCGGAGGCTGACGTCAACAGCCAGATCATGCCGAGCGTCGTCGATAAAATCATAAAACGCTTTGTAAATGAAAATAGCAAAATGTTAAATGCAGGAACATCAAATAAAAAAAAAAATACCGTAATTTTTCGATTTTTTATTTACTGTGAAAACGTTATAAGTGCTTTTTGTTGACCAAATAATTTTAAGCAAATGTCCTCAAGAAAAGCTACAAAGGAAACAAGCTTTATTTTTAAACAAGTTTTCTTGGTTAAAATATGATAATTAAATTTTTTAAAGAAGAAAAATTGAAAGGGAACTAAGGTGTTCAGAGGACATTATATATTTGACATTAATCAATCAGTAACCACCAAAACCAAATTAAATCGAGTACAAATAAATATATGGACTTTAAAAACCGTACGTCATCGATTGTGAAGAAATAATAACCTGTGTTTTAAATCATTCAGATAGCATGTAATTCTCTATTGTGCTAGGTCATACACTTCCAACGACAAACGTATAAACAATATTGATTCTTTTCTTCTAAACCTTTCGCCTTAGATATTTAGGGATAAAACTGAAAGGCAAAAGCAATAATACCGATGTCCTTGAAATCCGTGCGTTTATGCATGAAAACATTCGCAATTAAGTTTCAATTGAGATGGTTAGGTTACCTCGTACGGATGGCGGATTTAGAATCCCTTCGAGCAATTATTTGCTTGGCGTAGGAAGAACCGTGTCCTTTGGGAGATTATTTTGCTTCATTATATGGACACACTTAAATATCACCTCGGGCCATGTTGTTTTGTTGATGAGGACTTTAGGGAGTGAAAATAGGAAACCAGCCTGAATGGAAGATAAATTACAACACAGAACTGTGTACATTTCAGAAAAGAAATGTCTTGCTCTGGCACGAGTTACGTAAAACCCCAATGACTAAAATCTTTTTTCTCTAACGCTAATGCATATAAAACATCGTTTTTATTGTGATAAAATCAACAGAAAACGAGGACAAAGTTGAAATGATGTTAATGATGTATTTGTTGTATCGCGTGCATAAGTATTTTTAAATGATTTAAATGTTGCTTAAGACATTGTCAGACTATACAAATAACCAGTTGAAATTACAGAATGCTTGTTTTATGCGTTCTGGGTCACAAAATTATGATTGTATAGCTCGCATCAATGCTGATGTCGTTAATCCAGCATACGGGAATGATAGAAAACTTACTGAACCCTAGTAAACACTAGCTATGATAATCATCCTCTGTAGGGTTCGTATGAAAAAGATACTTTTGTGCAATTTTGTAAACATTCATGTTAGATCTGACATGCTATGTCTGTAATTACGAGTCTATGCTGGGTAAATATCTGGCTATAAAGTCGATGCCTCATAATTTAACTTTCCCAATGGAAAATCAGTTGTTTTTAAATACTATGTTCCATGTTGTGATTGAAAGTTTCTAAATACTGGACAGCTTATGTTTGCTCCAAATAATTGCAATTTAGGGCATGTTAGTGTTTTATGTCCAATAATAAAGCAATTGCTTGTTTCCAAGTGGTCCAAGTGTGTGGCTTACTCTAAAAGACTGAATATTAAAATATATTATCTTTGAAAAAAACTGGAATAATATGTTTAGTTGTTTCTATTTGTTTGGAAAATGTTCGTGTTCGATTAAGAAGATATTTATTTTTATCATCCATTAGCAAAAACAATTATAATGTTAAGAAAATCAAGCACATATAATAACGAACCCAACGAGTGAACGATCATAACTTTAACATACGCCAATTCAGAAGTTCACAATAAGTACAATGTATGTGCAAAATATTGCAAAAATATACACAATGTTGTCATGCACCTAATTATTTGGAAATAAACTTAATTCCAATAATTAAACGTAATGACAACTGTATCACATTGCAATACCACTTTACATTTTATGATCTGCTTGGCAAGATGTTCTTTGTTTACATGTCTCTCGTATGCATACGTGTAAATAAATGGATCGAATTTTGTAGATGTTCGATAATGAATTTGCTACGCATAAGTGATCCCTATGTGTTTCTGTTCTTAAGAGTACAAAATTATAGGACTGCTAATTGGATTAACACTTTTTTTATTGTATGTGGTTCTTTATTACGCATTGCGACAGGTTTCGAAATTATTAGTCCATTATTGTAGTTTTTAGTCTATTACTTCTTGGTTTATTATATTACTTTTTTTTTCATTTTTCTCGTTGGTGTTACAAGACTGCAATAGTTGAAGAAGTAGGCTGGAATTGCCACCCATTTCAGGTTTGATGATAATTTATTTAACATAAGAATGCTGCGAGAAATGACCAAGGTTATCTTGAAGACCATCATTGAGCTACAATATGCCTACAACTTTGCTCTAGTTGGCCATATACCGAAGGTCCTGAAAACATTTTTTCATAGCTGTAACTGCACACACAAGAATGGAACTGGCGATCAACACCCAGAAAATAGTGCTAAGCTCCCCCCAAATCCAATAACTTTCACAACAGCCGAGAAAATACTTCTCGTTGTGCCTATATTCAAATATCTGGGGACTGCAATGTCTAACACCTGCTGATTGGGTGACAAGATCTAAAATCCCCTCAAGCAAGCATCGGCATACTTTGGTCGGCTAAGGAGAAGGAGTATTTCAGAGCAGCAACCTCAGACTTATATCAAAATGCTAGCGTGCAGAGCTGTATGCTTTACCACCACACTGCGCTAGAGATGTGAATCTTGGATGACTTATAACCGCTTAGTTACAAATCTGAAGACCTTCCATATGAGATGACTTCGGAAGATCCTTGGCATACAGTGACGGAGTGTCGCACACAGAGGTGTTGGGAAGTGTTGGCAGCTGCAGTGTTAAGTCCATCATGATCCAATGCCAGGAAGCTGGTGCACATCATTCGAATGCATTGCCACAGGGAACTGCATAATCAATTGCTCCAAGGCCGACGAAGTGCAGATATGCTAAAGGAAGCGTTTCAAACATCAGATCAAGAGATATCTGAAGAGATGTCGCATAGAACTCCTTTTTACTAGAGTAACGTGCTTCTTGTCGAAATCTTTTGCGTTTCCTCTGCTCACGGGGCGTGGACTGTATTGAAAAGTAGCGAATACAGGACCATGCAGCAAGGCGTGTAAAGATGCATGTTTACCAGTCCATCCCATCTCTACACGGCACTTCCTTTACATGCCTGATATTTGATCGTATGCCTGGGTGTATGATTTGAATATTTACACTCAAAAGAAGGTCGTCATCACCGGATAATGATGGACAACCAAGTAGGGAGTTTTTAGTCTATTATTAATTTCTTTGTTTTCTTTATTGCTTTTTTAGGTTATGCATTTCTATTTTTAAAAATATTTTTTTTATGTAATACATTATGTTTGATTTTACTTAAACTGTCGGTCTTTATTTTCATATCTAATAAATAAAAGCGATCCTTTTCTTAATGCAATATGTTTAACATCTAATTCTAAATGCATGTAAGCATAAGAAAAATGGTTTAATATATAATAAGGAACTATATTTTATTGTTACTTTTTCTTCTATTAAAAACACAGAGGAACTTTTACGTTATTGCTCAGAGCTGATCGAACTGACACTCATTAAAATTGGGACTTATTTTATAAGAAACGTTATTCTTTGGCATAATGTCATATAAAATTAAAATGGTTTATTGGTTGATGGTGTAAAATAAAAGAAACCGCATTCTATAAATTTTACTACGCTATATGAAATCGGATATGAGAATTGAAGAATTGTAAAGCGTGAATTTCTCTATCCACCGGTCGATAAACGATGAATAGGATATATTGAAAACAACTCATTTTATTATATATATATATATATATATATATATATATATATATATATATATATATATAGCTCTTCCTTTTATAAAATTATATAAAAATTAAAACAACTAATTCAAGTGAATAATAGCACATTATCTGAAAGGTTATTTTTCAAACTCCTCGAAATAACATCCGCAAGTTAC